>NC_082644.1:23153812-23251312 GCF_028023285.1 Balaenoptera ricei
AGCACTGTACAATAATTCCACCTCTTCTTCATCTGGGTACAATTTCTGATAACATTATTCACTTGTTCTTTGGATGTAGTAAACTTTTACCTTTTGAAAATTTGCTTCACATTCTCCAGGTCGGAGGATGCATGATGATGAAGAAACGAGTAAGTATTCCTTTACCCAGCTCTGTCCAGGGCTGCTGCAATATTCGATGCACAGACTGTACAATGAAAAGCATGCACAGCCATACACAGCAGCCCGTGCGCACTATCACCCCTGTTTTCTTCCTTCATCTGTGGAAATCTGCAGGAAGCCAAGTGTTGCCATAACTGTAGCCTGTTGCCTCAGCTTCTTTGCTAATCAGAGACCAGACCACCACCACCAAGCTATAAAGTGGGTGGGGCTGGGCTGTTTCTTTCTGCTCTGTACCTGAGCTGTGGAATTTGGTTCCAAGAAAAGAGCTCTATCATGAAAATAAGCTATTCTCCCAATCATTCAAATGGGAATTTCAAAACTTGGACTTGAAAGGACTTCCAACATATTCTAATCAAGATCTCTTCTCTGTCCAGATCCTCTCTTTTCCTATTTTCAAATGCAGCAAATAAACATCCTGACCCAAATGTTCCAAATTGCTAAAGAATTCATATGATGGTACTGGATTGACCTCCAAATGAATGTAAGGTGGTGTATTTTCACCACTTGCCATGCTTACACAATAGAATATGTACCCAATGAGATTTTTAGTTGCATATGTCTTGGCCTCTACTGGACTAGTTTGAGCCTTAGAATCTTTTAAAATTCAATAAAGTCTAGAATAAGGACACTCAGAGCATCTCTGCTGTTTTTGCTTTTGCCCACCACTTTCTTTGGTGACAACAAGCACTAATAAAGTGTATCTCTCTTTAATATTCATGTGTGTTAGAAATGAAAAAAAGAGAAGTGTGTGTAATGTGTGTGATCCTTGTATCTTAAGTAAAAACTCAAATGTATCAGCTAAATATGCATTTTCCTAGCGCCATTTTGCCCATTGAGATGGTATGGATACATTTCTTTAAGCGCACCAATGATAAGTGATGAGCAGTGACAATGACTTGAGATCAACTTGTTAGTTGAAGATCTGCCTAGAATGCCTGGGTCAGAGGGCTCTCACACTTTCTCTTAGATCTTTCACCTGCTCTCTGGTGCAGTTCAGGGGCCTTTTCTCCAGCTTGTCCAGCACTCTGAGCCTGCATCGACTCTCTGCAGGGTGCCATAGACAGAGAGGTAAACCCAGTCCAATCCATGATTTCAAGAGAATTTTAAGAGAAGTAAGCATGCCATATAATGCGTGCCTTGAAAGAGGTATGTCTCCAATGCCAGAGAAGTTAAAAACAAGAATCTCATTTTCAGGTAGGGCAATAAGAGGAAAGCTACCTGGAAGAAGTGACATTTAGGCCAACTTTGAAATTTGGGTATTATTTTAATGGGCAGAGAAGCACAGGGGCTCTTGTGCCAGAGAGCATGGCATTAACTAATGTGTGGAGGAATGTTTGGGACTAATGTGAATAGTCCAGTTTGCCAGATGAGTGGAGCAAAATATAAGGCAGGAACCAAGAAAGTTGAGATCTGGAGAACCAAGAAAGTTGAGATCTGAATACAACTTATTGAGGAACAGGGATGTGATGTAACTGGGTTTTAGCAAACTCATCAGAAGGTGGTTTTCATATGGGATGAGTAGTAAGAGGCTAGAGGTGAGAAGGCCTGGTAGGAGGTGAAAGGTGAGAAGGGGATTTATAGGAAGGATGATGCATAGACAGATGGCTCTAATAGTCTTAACTAATTAATTAATTCCTGCTGAGCACTGGGGATATGTGCTGAGCAAAAATTCAGTCTAATACAGTGGGAGAAATTAAATAATCACACATCTGAGCAGAATCACATCTGTGATGAATACTTGACAGAAGCAATTTGACTCTAGGAAGATTTCAGAACTTGGGGGAGTGATTGGCAATATTATACTTTGAGCCCCAGATAATGTCGCATTAAGGAATTTGGGTTTGTCTTTTAGACTGTGAAAAACCACTGAAAATTTTGGATCAGAAACTAAGATTAAGAAAGCAGCCTTTCTCTTGGTCAACGTGGTCTTCTTTCTAGAGTTGGGATATTACATTATATACACCATGAAATTCTAGAAACAATCAGAGATGGGAAATCCTATATATGCCTCTTCTACCTTGAGTTGATGTCCAGTGGTCATTCAGTCAAATGCTTTTTAAAAGAATACTTCTGTTAAAACTTCAGTAATTCATTCAGAACAGTATAGCAACTGTACTTATGTTATAGTGCCTTGGATAATTAACGGATTCTACCTTTCCAGCATTGTGTTGTTTAATTTTCTGGAGTTACTGTTGGACATATCTGGTTATTTTTTCTCAGGTTGACATAAAGTCAAAATGAAAATAAGTAAGGAGAAGCATAGTGACCTTAAAAACTGTAACTTTAAAAAGTACTTCTGTGACTTATGAAACTTCTATCAAGGATTCTTATCGATTATGTTTATCATTTTTTACTGTATAGGTCCAATTTAAACACTTCCTTTAAAATTTATTGCCAAAAAACCTTTCTCTCAATTAACATATATTTGTAGTTTTTTTTCTAAAAATCATTATTCTCACCTGTTTATCTTAACTTCAAAGAAATTGAGGATCTTTTCTTTATAGTGGTAAAATATGCATAACGTAATATTTATCGTTTTAACTGTTCCGAAGTGTGTAATTCAGTAGCATCAAATAACATTTGCAATGTTGTGTAATCATCACCACTATATCTAAAACTTTTTGGTCATCCCCAACAAAACCTTTGTATCAATTAAACAATAATTCCTCTTTCCCCTTAACTCTATTCTACTTTCTGTCTCTATGAATCACCAAATGATTGTTGTTTTGTATCTGGACAATTTCACTTAGCATAATTTTTTCAAGATACATCCATGTTGCAGCATATATAAAAATTTCACTTCTTTTTATGGCTGAATAATATTCCTTTGTATGTATATATCACAATTTGTTTAGACATTCCTTTGCTCAAGGACACATGTTATTTACACCTTTTGGCTATTGAGAATAACTTGGCTATGAACATTGGTGTACATATATATGTTCAAGTCCCTGCTTTTAATTCTTTTGAATGTATACCTAGGAATGAAATTGCGGGTCATATGGTAGTTTCATGTTTAGTCTTTTGAAAAAACAACAAACTGTTTTCAACAGCAGCTGTACCATTTTACATTCCCACCAGCAATGCACAAGAGTTCCAATTTCTCTACATCCTTGTCATCACTTGTTCTCTTTTTTTTTTTTAACCCATCCTAGTAGGTATAAAATGCTATCTCATTGTAGCTGTGATTTGCATTTCCCTAATGACTAATGATATTGAGCACATTTTCATGTGCTTATCAGCCATTTGCATATCTCCTTTGAGAAATGTCTATTCAAGTCCTTTGCCCATTTTTGAATTGGGTTATTTGGTGTTATGGAGTTGTGGGAGCTCTTTATATATTCTGGATATTAATCCCCTATCAGATGTTATTTGCAAATATTTTACCCCATTATTTATTTATATAATTTGATAGTATCCTTTGATGCACAAACATTAATTTGATCAAGTCCAATTTATCATTTGTTTCTTTTGTTACCTGTGCTTTGGTGTCATAGTCATTAAGTCGTTGCCAAATCCAATGTAATGAAGACTTTAAATTTTTTTTCCCTGAGTTTTACAGTTTGAGCTCTTAAATTTAGATCTAAAATTTAGATCTTTGATCCATTTTGAATTGACTTTTGCATTTAATATGAGGTAAGGGTCCAACTTCTTTTGCATGTGGATATCCAGTTTTCCCAGCACCATTTGTTGAAAAGACTTTCTTTTTCCCATTGAATGGTCTTGGCACCTTTGTCAATAATCAGTTTACCATATATGTGAGAGTTTATTTCTGAGCTCTCTATTCTATGCCAGTGGTCTATATGTCTGTCCTTAATGCCAATACCATTCTGTATTAGTTACTACAGCTTTGCAGTAAGTTTCAAAGTCAGGAAGTATGAGTCTTCCAGTTTTCTTTCTTTTTTTTAGGACTGTTTTAGCTATTTAAGGCCCCCTAAAATTCCATTTTTGTGAAAAGAACTATTGGTATTTTGATAGGGATTACATTGAAGCTGTAGCTTGCTTTGGGTGGTATTAACATCATAAAAATATTAAGTCTTCCTAGCCATGAATATAAATATCTTTCCATTTATTTTTGTCTTCTTTAGTTTCTTATTTAGTTATTCATTTATTTTTTGGCTGCGTTGGGTCCTCGTTGCTGCGAGCGGGCTTTCTCTAGTTGCGGTGAGTGGGGGCTACTCTTTGTTGCAGTGCGCGGGCTTCTCATTGCGGTGGTTTCTCTTGTTGCAGAGCAGGGGCTCGAGGCACGTGGGCTCAGTAGTTGTGGCACGTGGGCTCAGTAGTTGTGGCACGTGGGCTGTAGAATGCAGGCTCAGTAGTTGTGGCGCATGGGCTTAGTTGCTCTGCAGCATGTGGGATCTTCCCGGACCAGGGATCAAACCCCTGTCCCCTGCATTGGCAGGTGGATTCTTAATCACTGCGCCACCAGGGAAGTCCCTTCTTCAGTTTCTTTCAGCAATATTTTGTAGTTTTGAGTGTACAACTCTTTCACCTGCTTGGTTAGATTTACTACAAAGTATTTAATTCTTTTAGGTGCTATTATCAGTAGGATTGCTTTCCTAAATTTTTTTTGGCCTTTTTTATTGCTGGCATTTAGAAACACATCTGATTTTTGCGTGTTGATCTTGTACTCTGCAACTTCGCTGAATTTATTAGTTTCTACTTGGTGTATTCTATATGCTGGATGGTGTCATCTGCAATAGTTTTAGCTCTTTCTATTTTGGATGCCTTTTATTCACTTTTCTTTTCTGATAGCTCTGGTTAGAACTTCCAGTAGAATGTTGAATAGCAGCAGTGAAAGTGGGTATTCTTGTTTTTGTTCCTTATCTTAGGTGGACAGTTTTCAGTCCCTTACCATTGATTATAATGTTAGCTGTGGGTTTTTGTAAATATTTTTTAATAGGTTGAGGGATTTTCCCTCTATTTCCAGACTTCTGGAAGTTTTTTTATCATGAAAGTGTGTTTGATTTTGTCAAATGCCTTTTCTGCATCAATTGGGATAATCATGTGGTTTTTTTCCTTGTTCTATTAATGTGACACATTACATTGATTAATATTCTTATGTTGAACGACTCTTACATTTCAGGAATAAATGCTGCTTGGTCATGGTAAGTAATTATTTTAAAATGCTATTGGATTCAATTTACTAATATTTTGTTGAGGATTTGTGCATCTATCTTCATAAGGGCTATTGATCTGTGATTTACTTTTCTTGTGGTATTTTTTTTTCTGGCTTTGATATAAATTAATGCTGGACTCATAAAATGAGGTAGGAAGTGTTCCCTCCTTGTCAATGATTTGGAAGAGCTTGAGAAGGATTGATATTAATTCTTCTTTAAATGTTCGGTAGAATTCTTTTGTGAAGCCACCTGGTCCAGGACTTCTCTTTGCTGGTAAGTTTTAGATTAATAATTCAATCTCTTTACCTGTTATAGGTCTGTTGAGATTTTCTCTTTCTTTGTGAGTTGGTTTAGGGCATTTGTGTGTTTCAAGAAGTTTGCCCATTTCTCTAATGGTTATCTAATTTGTTGGCTTACAGTTGTTCATAGTATCCTTCTATAATTCCTTTTTGCCTCTATAAGGTTTGTAGTAATACTTCCACTGTTATTCTGATTTTAGTTATTTGTGTCTTCTCTTTTTTATTTTGTCAGTCTAGCTAAAGGTTTGTCAATTTTGTTTAGTTTTTCAAAGAACCAATTTTTGGTTTCATTAATATTTTTCTATTGTTTTATTTCTCTATTTTGTTAACTTTGCTCTAAACTTTGTTGTTTCTTTCCATCTGCTAGCTTTGAGTTTGGCTTTATTTTCCTTTTCTAGTTCCTTATGGTATGAAGCTGTTGATTTGAGATCTGACATTTTTTTACAATGTAAACATTTGCACCTATAGATTTCCCTCTGAGCACTACTTCCACTGCATCCCATAAATTTAGTATGTTGTGTTTTTATTTGTTTCTAAGTATTTTCTAATTTATCTTGTGATGGCGTCTTTAAGAGTATGTTGTTGAGTTTCCACAAATCTGTGAATTTTCCTGTTTTCTTTGTTACTGATTTTTAACTTCACCCTGTTGTGATTGGAGAAGGCACTTAGTATGATATCTGTCTTTTCATCTATTCAGACTTATTTTGTGGTTTAACATGTGATCTGTCCTGTAGAATGTCCCATGTGCACTTGAAAAAACCTGTATTCTGCTGTTTTGGGGTAGTGTTCTATATGTCTTTTATATCTAGTTGGTTTATTGCATTTTTCAAGTCCTCTATTTTCTTACATCTCTTATGTCTGACTGATCTATCCATTACTGAAAGCAGGGCATTGAAATCACCACTATTATTATAGAGCTCTCTATTTCTCACCTTCTGTTCTATCAATTTTTTGCTTCATATATTTTGAGGTATTTTATTAAGTGCATAAATGTTTATAATTTCTATTTTCATTGTGATATCGAACCCTTTTAAATTTAATTTTTTATTGAAGTATAGTTGATTTACAACATTTTATTAGTTTCAGGTGTAGACATAGTGATTCAATATTTTTATAGGTTATATTCCATGTAAAGTTATTACAAAATAATGGCTATATTCCCTATGCTGTACAATATATCCTTGTTGCTTGTCTATTTTGTATATAGTAGTTTGTATCTCTTAATCCCATACCCCTATTTTGCCTTTCTCCCCTTCCCTCTCCCCACTGGTAACCACTAGTTTGTTTTCCATATCTGTGAGTCTGTTTCTAATTTGTTATATACCTTTGTTTTATTTTTTCAGATACCACATATGTGATAACATAGAGTATTTGTCTTTTTCTGTCTGACTTATTTCACTAAGCATAGTACTCTCTAGGTCCATTCACTTTGTTGCAAATGGCAGAATTTTATTCTTTTTTATGGCTGAGTAATATTCATAGTGTATATATACCACATCTTTATCCATTTATCTGTTGATGAATACTTAGATTATTTCTTGAGACTTTTATTAAGATACATCTTCTTTGTCTCTTGTAAACTTTTTAGAGTTAAAGTCTATTTTGTTTGATATTAGTGTAGCCACTCCAGCCCTATTTTCATCATCATTTGTATGAAATATTTTTTCTATCATTTTACGTTCAACCTATTTGTCTTTGGAAGTAATGTGAGTCTCTGATAGAGACCACATAGTTGAATTATAAATATTTATTCATTGTGCCAATCTCTGTATTTTTATTGGAGAGTTTAATCCATTTACACTTAAGGTAGTTACTGATAAGGAGGGATTTACTTCTGCCATTTTTCAGAAAACAAATATGTTTTCTCTATGCCTATAGGTTTTTATGTCCCTCATTTTCTCCATTACTGCTTTATTTTTAGTTAACTTTTCATAGTGAAATATTTCAATTCTCTTCTTAATTCTTTATACGTATATCCTATAGATATTTTCTTGGTGGTTACCATGGGTATTATATTTAATATCCCAAAGTTATAATAATCTAATTTGAATTGATGCCAACTTAACTTCAATAACATAAAAAAGCTCACTACTATACCACACCACCCTCAGTTTCTGTTATTAATGTCATAGATTACATCATTACACATTTTGTATACAATAAAATAGATTAATAATTTTTATGCATTTGTATTTTAAACGCTTTAGAAAATAAAAGTCAGGCTCAACCAAAATTACAGTAATAGTAGCTTTTACAGTTGCCCATGCATTTACCTTTACCCTAATTTCTTTATATGGCTTCAAGTTACTATCTTCCTTTCATTTCAACCTGAAGCACTCCCTTTAACATTTCTTGGAGGGAAGGTCTGGTGGTAATGACCTCCCTCAGCTTTTTAAAATCTAGGGGTGTCATTTCTCCCTCATTTTTGAAGAGTAGTTTTATTGGATATAAAGTTGCCCATCAACAGTTTTTTTTCCTTTAAGCATATTGAGTATATCAACCCACTGACTTCTGGCCTTCAAGCTTTCTGATGAGAAATTGACAGATAACCTCATTGGGGACCACTTGTATGTGATGAGTCACTTCTCTCTTGCTGCTTTCAAGATCGTCTCTTTGTCTCTGTCTTTCAACATTTTGATTATAATGTATCTCAGTGTGAGTATTTTTGAGTTTATTCTATTTGGAGTTTTTGAGCTTCTTGGATTTGTAGATGCATTTATTGCAATTTCAATCCTTTAAATTTGGGGAGTTTTCAGGCGTTATTCATTTCGTTCCTTTCTCTCTCTCTTCTCCTGATGGCATTCCCACAATGCCTATGTTGGTCCACTTGATGGTGTTTCACAGGTCTCTTAGGCTCTGTTCAATTTTCTTCATTCTTTTTTCTTTCTGTTCCTTAGACTTGATAATTTCAGTTGTTCTTTCTTTATGTTCACTTATTCTTCCACTTGCACAAATCTGCTTTTTAACCCTTTTGAGGTATTTTTCATTTCAGTTATTGTACTTTTCAGCATCAAAATTTCTTTTTGGTTCTATTTGAAAATAATTTATTCTCTTCATTGATATTTTTTAATATATTATTTTCCTTTGTCCATGTCTTCCTTTAGCTCTTTGAGTGTCTTTAAAAGAGTTGTTTTAAAATCTTTGTCTAGTAATTTTGACATCTCTGCTTCCTCAGGTACATTTTCTGTTGCTTTATTTTGCTTCTTTGAATCAGCTATACATTCTTGTTTCTTTGTATGCCTTGTTGTTTTTTTATTGAAAATTGGACTTTTGAATTTGATAACATGGAAACTGGGGAAATCAGATTTTCCCTTTTCCTCAGAGTTTGGTACTTTAAAAAGTTGCTATAAGGTGTCTCTGTATTGGAGTAAAAGCTTAAGATCTTCTGCATGTCTTTTCTGAGCTCCATATTTCCCTAGGTATGCATGGTGGCTTTCTAAATTCCCCCATATACATAGTTGCTTTTGAATATCAAAAACAAACAAACAAACAAAAAGCAAGCAAACAAAAAAACAGGTGGCTCTTTTAAACCTCCTGGAAATTACTTCAGCTGGTGGCAGTTGGAACATTGGTGGCCAGCCTCCATATCCACACTTCAGCAGTGAGAGCAGTAATTCACAGTTAGAACCAAGAACCTACATGTGGATGACAAGGATCTTATTGGCCACCCTGGCTCCAGAGGAAGCTGCTCCAGAAATTTGGGTTACGTTCTTCACAGCTGTCTGGTATGGGGCTGGGGTAGGGGGCTGAGTAGCTGCAACCACCCTAATGGTTGAAATAAACCAAAATTAATGAAAATGTCCTAGCCAAGCTATCCCCTTGAAGTTACAAGTGTTCAAATAAACTCCAAAGTTCCAAAGTATCCACCTCTGATAGTTTCTCCTAGTACAGTTGCTGTCCAGGTAGAGAGATGAATTCTTGGTGCTTCCAACTTCACTATCTTCCCTGACTTCATTCCCTTGAGGTTTAATCGTAATAGTAATGCATGATAACTTTTTAAACCATTTTGGTTTCCCTGTATTGGAGATCCTGATTTTCTCCTCTTTTATTAAATTTAGTGTCTATCAGCCGTTTATTGGCTACATTAAATAAATAACTTTAAGAAACCTAGATATTTTAATTAATCAGAAAATTACAGTGCACTAACATCCTAGTCAATCAAGTGTCTTCACGGCACTATAGTACCAATTTGTGGGGTAACTGAAATCACTTTTCTTTGCTATTACTAACTGTCATGCAGTATGAAATAATTTAAAGAGTATAAAGGTTCTTGAGGAGAGCAATTTACCTATGTTCTTTTTAAAAATCTTTTATTGGAATATAGTTGATTTACAATGTTGTGTTAGTTTCAGGTGTACAACAAAGGGAATCAGTTATATATATACATGTATCCACTTTTTTTTTTTTTTAAGATTCTTTTCCCATATAGGCCATTACAGAGTATTGAGTAGCATTCCATGTGCTATACAGCAGGTTCTTATTAGTTATCTCTTTTATATATAATAGTGTGTATATGTCAATACCAGTCTCCCAATTTATTCCTCCCCCCCCTTATCCCCTGGTAACCACAAGTTTGTTTTCTACATCTGTGACTCTACTTATATTTTGTAAATAAGCTCATTTGTATCATTTATTTAGATTCCACATGTAAGTGATATCATATGATATTTGTCTTTCTGTGTCTGGCTTACTTCACTCAGTATGACAATCTCTAGGTCCATCCATGTTGTTGCAAATGACATTATTTTGTTCTTTTTTATGGCTGAGTAATATTCCATTGTGTATATATATATATATATATATATATATATATATATATATCACATCTTCTTTATCCATTCCTTTGTTGATGGACATTTAGGTTGCTTCCATGTCCTGGCTATTGTAAATAGTGCTGCAAAAAACATTGGGGTGCACATATCTTTTCAAATTATGGTTTTCTCTGGGTATATGCCCAGGAGGGGGATTGATGGATGATATTGTAGCTCTATTTTTAGTTTTTTAAGGAACCTCCATACTGTTTTCTATAGTGGCTGTACCAGTTTACATTCCTACCAACAGTGTAGGAGGGTTCCGTTTTCTCCACACCCTCTCCAGCATTTATTGTTTGTAGGTTTTTGATGACAGCCATTCTGGCCAGTGTGAGGTGATACCTCATTGTAGTTGTGATTTGCATTTCTCTAATAATTAGTGACGTTGAGCATCTTTTTATGTGCTTTTTGGCCATCTGTATGTCTTATTTGGAGAAATGTCTGTTTAGGTCTTCTGCCCATTTTTTGATTGAGTTATTTGTTTTTTTGATATTGAGCTGCATGAGCTGTTTGTATATTTTGGAGATTAATCCCTTGTCAATTGCTTCATTTGCAAATATTTTCTCCCATTCTGAGGGTTGTCCTTTTGTTTTGTTTATGGTTTCCTTTGCTGTGCAAAAGCTTTTAAGTTTCATTAGGTCCCATTTGTTTATTTTTGTTTTTATTTTCATAACTCTAGGAGGTGGATCAAAAAAGATCTTGCTGCGATTTATGTCAAAAAGTGTTCTGCTTATGTTTTCCTTTAAGGGTTTTATAGTGTCTGGTTTTACATTTAGGTCTTTAATCCATTTTGAGTTTATTTTTGTGTATGGTGTTAGGAAGTGTTGTAATTTCATTCTTTTACATGTAGCTGTCCAGTTTTCCCAACACCACTTATTGAAGAGGCTGTCTTTTCTCCACTGTATATCGTTGCCTCCTTTGTCATAGACTAGTTGACCATAGGTGCATGGGTTTATCTCTGGGCTTCCTATCTTGTTCCATTGATCTATATTTCTGTTTTTGTGCCAGTACCATATTGTCTTGATGACTGTAGCTTTGTAGTATAGTGTGAAGTCAGGGAGTCTGATTCCTCCAGCTCCGTTTTTTTCCCTCAAGACTGCTTTGGCTATTTGGGGTCTTTTTTGTCTCTATACAAATTTTAAGATTTTTTGTTCTAGTTCTGTAAAAAATGCCATTGGTAATTTGATAGGGATTGCATTGAATCTGTAGATTGCTTTGGGTAGTATAGTCATTTTCACAATATTTCTTCTTCCAGTCCAAGAACATGGTACATCTCTCCATCTGTTTGTGTCATCTTTGATTTATTTCATCAGTATCTTACAGTTTCCTGAGTACAGGTCTTTTGCCTCCTTAGGTAGGTTTATTCCTAGGTATTTTATTCTTTTTGTTGTGATTATCTATATTCTTGGCATTAACATTTACTAATAGAATGAGTTCCTTCTGGGAAAAATCAGCTTGAGTGACTTCAAAGTTTTGGAGAGTACCACCATGGTAAAAATAGGTGGGTAAGTATAGATAGATTTCAGCGTGAAAAATTATCAATTTGCCTTTAATAGCCCTGAGTTTGGTGCTATAAGTGCACTTAAAGGCATGACTTAACAAAGAGGGATTTAGAAAGGAAATGCCGTTGACTTCCCAAGCTGTGCACTCCATGGGATACAGTTTTGTAATAAAGACCGTAGAAAATTACGAAACTTCTGAAAGAAACTTCCTGTCTGTGTATGTATATGTGTGTGTTTACAGTTTATACTGGATTAGGATTGTAAACCTTGATAGTGTCTAAAAATATTAAAGGGGAATATGAGGATGTAAGCCAAATAAATGAGGACTGCTAGAATGTTTAATTGTGTATTAGTCTTTTATTAGCAGTGTATGTTCTTCAGGAAGCAGCTGCCTGAGAACCCATCTCCTGAGAAAAAACAGCTCTGAGTTTGAAATTCAGGGCTCTCAGAATGAAAAGTGGTGACCCTCTAGAATTTTAGTCTTATCACTAAATTTGCAAAGTTGGATTAGACCAAGCCCAGCTCTTTATCAACTGCATTATTATTCTCTTCCTTGGGCCTTGGTTAACTCATCCATGGAATTGTGGAGTCACACTAGATATCCTTAAAGTCCCTCTTAAATGCATGTCCTCTGGTCGCACACATGTCAGTCCTCTAGTTAAACTTTCTGTGCCACAGATGTTGTTTTGTATAGCATCCTGCAAGTGTTGTCCAACTCTGCTGAGAGGGCTCCAGGCAGACCAGGAGAGTCTGGGTTCATTACAAACATCCCTCTTTGAAAACCAATGTCCGTGGTATTCACCTATCTTTTCTTAGCTAGTTGGATCTTACTTCCATATGTTACTACTCCTCCGTTAGGTCTTATACTCTCAGCCAATCTTAGACATGGCCATTGAGTTCTAAGGAAAAATTTTCAGAATCCTCATCTCCTGTTTGTTTTCCTCTAGAGCTACATTTGTTCATTAATGTGCCTTTTGTAATGTGGTATCCACCCTGACTGAAGCTACTAAAATAGTCTAATTACTAATCAGTATGTTGAGACTGTTGCTGTGATCCTTCAGTGGTTAGACATGTTCTTCATACTTACTATTTCATACTTACTAGTCAGTATGAATTTTAAAATTAAAGTGCATATTTAATCTAGTATTTATTTTTCCTCTTTTAGTCCTCTTAAAGTATTAATGGTGTCTCTTATAATCAATAATTCTTGTGCTGGAAAAGTAATAAGGTGCTCTGATGTTTGCACAAGTTTCTAATAATGTACCAAAAGATAAAGTATATAAAGTACAACTATCTTGCCATAATCAGTCCTAAGGAATTGGTTTTCGTTCTGGAATTATACTTGAATTTCAATTTATTAAACCCACGCCCATTTCTCTCCCCTGTGCTATTTATATTTATAATCATATGAGTATTATTTTAGCTGTTACAGATCCAGGTAGCTGCTATTTGATGTTGACTCTCCACTTCTGTTCAACTGCTAATGATAGCAAGAGCTCTGTGGTCCCATAGGACTCATATTTTATTGTATTGCTATGGCTGCCATGCTTGTTATTTCCTCAGCCTCTTCTGCAGAATGAATTCTGTAGGAATTTTTACGTAATTTCAATTTTGAATTTTGTTTAACATAACAGCATGCTTACTTTTAAACATAAAGGAAGGAGACTGATTGATTTCTACTCTTTGCCATCCTATTTATTTATTTATTTATTTAATTGTGGTCTAGTTGGTGTACAATGTTGTGCCAATCTCTGTTGTACAGCAAAGTGACTCAGTTATACACATAGAGACATTTTTAAAAATATTATTTTCCATTATGGTTTATCCCAGGAGATTGGATACAGTTCCCTGTGCTTGGGTATAGTTCCCTGTGCTATGCAGTAGGACCTTGTTGTTTATCCATCCTGTATATAATAGTTTGCATCTGCTATAAAATAAAATTCATTTAAAATAAAATTTATTTTCAGCTATAAAATAATTAAGTCATAGGGATGTAATGTACAGCATGGTGACTACAGTTAATAATACTGTACTGCGTATTTGAAAGTTGCTAAGAGAGTAGATCTTAAAAGTTCTCATCAGGACTTCCCTGGTGGCGCAGTGGTTAAGAATCCGCCTGTCAATGCAGGGGACATGGGTTCAATCCCTGGTCCGGGAAGATCCCACGTGCCTTGGAGCAACTAAGCCAGTGAGCCACAGCTACTGAGCCGGTGTGCCCTAGAGCCCACGTGCTGCAACTACTGAAGCCTGCGCGCTCTAGGGCCCATGTGCCACAACCACTGAGCCCACATGCTGAAACTACTGAAGCCCACGTGCCTAGAGCCCGTGCTCCACAACAAGAGAAGCCACTGCAATGAGAAGCCCCTGCCTGCTGCAACTAGAGAAAGCCCACATGCAGCAACAAAGACCCAGCACAGCCAAAAGAAAATAAATTAAAAAAAAAAAAGTTCTCATCACAAGAAAAAAATTCTTGTGTATGGTGATGGATGCTAACTAGATCTGTTGTGGTGATCATTTTGCAATATATGTAAATATTGAATCATTATGTTGTATACTTGAAAGTAATATAATGTTCTATGTCAATTGTACCTCAATTTAAAAAAAGAAAATTTCAAGTATATATGTAAGTTGGAGAAGAGAAATGGAGGAGTATTTAGAGGTGGATATGGAGGTCAAAAGAGGTATTATGTATTTATTTTTTAAGATGCAAAACGTATGGTACCATTGTATGCTGATTGTAATGATTAAATAAAATTTTTATTGTTTATCCATGAGGTGGTGGTGTTGAATATCTGGGGCAGTATACTGCCTTGTATCTTTTTGTTGGAGAGAGTAGATAGATTCTGGTGCAAAGTGGAAGGTTTGGTCTCTGAACGGGGCATGGACAGTGAATCCACTGTGTCAGGAGGGAAGGCAGGGTGCATGGACACAATGGCCTGTAGGTGGGCAGATGTGGGGAAAATAGGGAAGTTGCCTTCCGATTGCTTCTGTCTTCTCAGGCCTATGGAAATGTCACATACAAATTGGCACTTGCCATCTACCTCTACAAAAATTAAATTATGAGCCACTGCATCTGCTGACCTTCAACACCCCCTGAAAGGAATTCAGGGTGGAGATCAGAAATGAGGCACTCTGTGCTCTGGAAAAAACTGGCAGAACAGGTCCTTAGACAGTTAGATATTTTCAGGAGATGATTTTATGAGCCCAATTCTTGCATCTCCTCATATTTAGAAAAGCACTAAAAAATTCTTCATGGTGATGTCTGCTCCTCATGACTAGCAGTAACCTTCACGAAACTAGCAGAACCTTCTGCAAAAAATATCTGCTTGATTGCATGTACTCCCCCTTCACCAAAATCACATATATACTGACCTTCCCCACTTCCTCTTTGGAGCACTTTCTCAGAGCTATTCGATATGCTGTCTCCCAGGCTATAGTCCTCATTTTGCCCCAGATAAAACTTAACTCACAACTCTCACGCTGTGCAATTGTTTTTAGTCAGCAGAAGCAAGTCATCAGCTGAGGGTGGTCACTGAGGAGGAGACTTGGGAAGTTTTCAGAAAGAGAAGATGTGAAGTATGAAATAATTTAGGAGCATGAGAGAGTGAACAGACAAAGGAATATGTTAGAATTGTTGGGCAACAATGAGGGCTCTTGTGAAGTTATTGGTCGTGATTTAAAGTGAGACCAAAACTTAGACATCTTAGAGGAGGTCTGGTCCGGGTCAAATCCTGGTTGTTCCTGTTAGTTAGATTCATCACCTGGACCAGGTCCATTCATTGATGCCTGAGCCCCGTGGAGGAGAGGACAAAGAGTTAGACGTGAAAACAAAAAAACTGTCAACAAAAGCTCTGAAATTTTGATACGTCTTTAAATTTTGTAAACCAAAGCAAAAAAGAAGACCATGTCCTCTCTCCTGCCCCTCATCAAGGGGCACCTCAAGGAATCTCCTGCTTTGCCACTGGTGGAATTTTCGGCCACACCAGGTGAGGATGGTAGTGCCTTTGAGGAACTTTATGGAACCTGATGAATGTGGAAGAGCTGGAGGACATCGCAGGTCCCAGGAAGATGTAGAGGATTAATGTGTAAATATCACATGGTAACTAACTAGAATGTTTCATCATCAACTACAAGACCCCTCTGGGAAAGCCCAGAAGGGCTTAACTGCGCTTAACTCATTACAGGCTTATAGTAGGAAGATTTCTAAACCTGGTTTTCCAAGATTCCTGTTCTCTGATTCTTCATTCAAACACTAATCTGGATACTGCTGTGAAGAGAATTTGCAGTTGTAGTTAAAACTGAATGGATTGATCTTAATACATAGAGTTTATCCAGGTGGACTGGACCCAATCAGGTAAGCACTTTGCGTACAGAGTTTGCTCCATCTGGCAGCAGAAGAGAAGGTCAGAGAGATTTGATGTACAAGGTGACTTGATAGATCATTGCTGGCTTGAAGGCAGAGGAAAACACATGAAAAGGAATGTGGGTGGTCTTAAGATGCTGAGAAAGGACTCTGGGTGACAGCCAGAAAATAAGGGACCTAACACTTCCAACAGCAAGGAACCGTACTCTAACAACCTAAATGAGCCTAGAGGCAGATGTCTTCCTAGAGTCTCCAGACAAGGAATCTGCCTTGCTAACACCTTCCTCTCAGCCTTATGATACTCTGACCATTGAATCCAGCCTGCTGTAAACTATACGTTAATAAATGGGTGTTATTTGAAGCCACTTAGCTTGTGGTAATCTGTTATGCATCAACAGGAAACTAATACATAGTCCTTTACATTTCGTTTGCTCAGGAGCCAGATGAGTTTCAGAACTGGGTCATTTGTGCCTATGCAGGTGGCACTCAGCCAAGTAAACTGCGGCCATGTGCTATCAAGTTCTCTCTCAAATTCACCAATATACCTGGGAGTTGTGCTGGTCTCCATAGCGGTTCAGTTAACGAGGTCTTTTTCTCAAACTTGGTGGGTTGATTTTGAGCATGATTCAATTGCAAAATTATTGTTTAACATAACTCTATCCATAAATTGTTATTTGTTTATTAACGGAGAGATATTAAAACTTTTTTACAAAGAATAAAAATCTTCACTTTCAGTTTTATGTTTCATTTTTTTTTTCACTTTACTAATTTTGTTCTGAGAGAGGAAGCCTAGTCTTTTTAACAAATGATGCTGGAGAAAACGGATGTCCACAGGCTAAAAAAACTCAACCCAAACTTCACCCCTTTCACACTAATTAACTCAAAAATGGATCACAAAATTAAATATAAAATATAATACTATAAAACTTTTAGAAAATATCCTGGGAGAAAACCTCTGGGATCTAGGGCTAGGCAAGGAGTTCTTTTTTAAGTACATTTTAATGAAATTTTATTTTCAATTGTAGATTGATGTGTACCTTCACTTATTCTGAGAGAAAATAAAATGTATTCAATTTGCCCTTCCAGGTTTGTAGACAAATCACATGAATTGATCATATTATAAACCCATAGTTGGTCAACAGTAGAACCATGCAGTGTTTTCCTGAGGAGAAACCTTTCTTTATGTTCATGAAATTTTTGGAGGATTAGGGCTGTAACTAGAGGGTCGGGGTAAGCTGGGGATTCTGCCAGTGGAGGTGAGAGCAGGGAGGGAATTCACCAAACCCAAGGACAGGCAAACCTGTCAGAAACTGCTGGAGAGAGAGGACAGTTACTTGGGATTCAAATCTGCTGATCAACCTTGGTGTGCTATGTTTTGTGGAACAATACAAATAGTATTTTCCAGCAAAAACTGGAATAGGTAATGCAAATTTAAGGATGCTAAAACGCACACATATGTATGTGTATATATACATACACAAAACATATATATGTATACATGTATATATCTGTATATATACGTCTGTGTATTTTTTCCAGCTTTATTGAAGTATGATTGACAAATAAAAATTGTATATTTTTAGGTTGTACAATATAATGTTTTGATCTACATACACATTGTGAAAATGATTCCACAATCATTTCACAAAGTGAAATCAGGAAATCATACCATAATCAAGCTAATTTACATATTCATTATTTCCCATAGTTATCTTTTGTGTGCGTGTGTGCCTGTGTGTCTGTGTGTGTGGTGAGAACACTTGAGATCTATTCTTCTAGAAAACTTCAAGTATACAGTACATTATTATTAACTATAGTCACCATGCTGTACATGAAATTTCTAGAACTACTCATAACTGAAAGTTTGTACTCTCCATATTTGTAATTTAAATTGTTAGGCAATAAATATGCAGGCATATTTTCCTATCCTCTCTCTTACACATCTTTCAAATAATGTTTTGAAACATTTTCAGTTTTTTCAGTAATTCAAATATAATTTTCAAACAGTCAAAAAAGCACACGGAGTTGTTTTTCACTACCCTATTTTACATATATTTGTTAGTAAATAAATGGTTCTCCAGACTGTTCAGCATATTAAATGTTAAAGTAAACAAGGGATAATTGCTCCTTATTTTTAGAACAGTAGATTTACAATATATGTAGCTGTTACAAGTCACATATTTAAATTATTTTAAACATCTTCTTTGGTAATAGTTTTTTTTTTATGACTTTGTGTCAAAATAGAAACAATACCTCGAAGTAAATTTGCTTTTTAATCCATATTCTGTGAACACCTAAATTTTACAATGAAAAATTTCAAAAGCTACAAGGATATCCATATTTGAAATATAAAATAAATGATAAATTCAATAATTGGGAATTTTCTTTGCCCTATTAAACATCAATTTTTAATGCTGTTTTATTCTTACAGATTCTTCTCAAAATATATTGGCTACTTGAGAGATGTCATTACACTCCTGTGATTTATACAGAAGGTAAGTTAGAAAACTTTAATTCTTGTGTCCATTAATTAACAAACTTTTAATAAACACTTTTCATCAGGGACTAGAGTAAGTACTGGCAATGTGGTCAGACATGCTTCACTCCTCTCTCTTGCCTGCAAGGAGCTTTCAGTGTAGTGGGGTGGATGGACCTAGAGTCTGTCATACAGAGTGAAGTAAGTCAGAAAGAGAAAAACAAATACCGTATGCTAACACGTATATATGGAATCTAAGAAAAAAAAAAAAAAAGGTCATGAAGAACCTAGGGGCAGGACGGAAATAAAGACACAGACCTACTAGAGAATGGACTTGAGGATATGGGGAGGGGGAAGGGTAAGCTGTGACAAAGTGAGAGAGTGGCATGGACATATATACACTACCAAATGTAAAATAGATAGCTAGTGGGAAGCAGCCACATAGCACAGGGAGATCAGCTCGGTGCTTTGTGACCACATAGAGGGGTGGGATAGGGAGGGTGGGAGGGAGGGAGACACAAGAGGGAAGAGATATGGGAACATATGTATATGTATAACTAATACACTTTGTTATAAAGCAGAAACTAACACACCATTGTAAAGCAATTATACTCCAATAAAGATGTTAAAAAAAAAAAAAAGATATGCAGTGGTTGTCACAGGGGAGAAGTGCAAAGTGGTCTAGGCAACACAGCACAGGGGACCAGTCCTCATTGGGGCAGTAGAGAAGGCTTTCTGGAGTAAGCAGTGTTTAGTGAAAGGGCTGAAGAATGGGGGTGTTCTCCACGGGGTGCCAGAGTTAGCTGGTTAGGATGAGATCATTCCAACGTCTATGTTCTCCAGCCAAAACAACCAGGAACACACCTGGGAACCAGTTTAGTCTAGAACAAGTTGGATTTATTACTCATGGCAGTGAGGGAAGACACACACCATGGGGAATCCTGGGGTGTCTCAGTAAGAGGGTGTTAGAAAAGAGCTACTACAAGATTTGGGCTTTAGTTGGGTGACTTGGGAGAGGGTCTAAAAGTGATGGGCCACTTTAAATTGGATGCTGAAAGCCAAGGCAATTCTATAATTCATCTCAATAAATTTTAGCTACAAGAGGGAAGACTATAGTCAAAATAAAGCCATTACTGGAAACAAAGTAGATGTCACTCATTTTAACCAAGAGAATGGAGTGTTTGGTATTTTGGGGGGATGGCACAGTGACTTCTTTTTCTGTACTTAGAAAACAGTTGTGAATTGCCTTCACTTTATCTCACTTCATCATTATCTCAGAGTAATCTTGCTTGGCATTGGTATTCTGTGATACCTTTTGGTATTTATGTCCAGGCTTACCTCTGGATATCATCAGGGCTGTTGTTGTTTTTGCTTTTTTTTTTTTTTTCTCTCACAAGACAAATGAAGCATGGGGGAAGCATTTAGCTTCAATTGGAAGGCATCATTCTAGAATTTTAGAAATCAATGGAAAAGTACAGGTCTTCTAGCCAAACCCATACATCTGTTTGTATGAAGGACAAACAGATTAACAGAGTAAGTGCATTGGTAGCTTGAATTTATTTTCTAAGATTTGCTTAGCTCCCCTACTCCCATATTTTATACTTGTTATATTTTGATATAGTAAAAATTCATAAATGTGAACACCACCAGTAAGATTTCAGTTCATCCATCTTCCCTTAAATACTTTCTCAGCCTGGGCACGTTGATTCCCTTTGCTTAGGATTTAAATCTCTTATCAGTACACCTCCCCAACTCTATTCAGTAGGAAACTGGTGAAATGATATCAGAGTGGGATGACATAAAACAAAGAAGACATCCACACGCACAGATAAACTGTATATAAAGTCTGCTCATAATTTGAATACAAAGTGTTTTAATAAAAAAGAATTTAACCACTGCTAAATTATCCATATACTGAGTAAAAGCAAAAATGTTACCCTAATAAAAAGAGTGTAGACATGATAGCCCATGAAGCCATGTGGGATGAAGTTAAAAATAGAGTATGTCTCCAGAGATTATCAGGCAACACTTTTTTCAAGTTTGTAATGTATAGTATTTTTTTTACCATTCCTTTTTGTATTGATAAATCAATCATGTCATATCATATCATATATTTTGTATTATATGTCATATCATATCAATCAGTATTTTTTACCATTCCTTTGTGTATTGATACATTAATCATGTCATGTCATATTATATATCATTTATTATATATCATATCATGAAATGTTTCATTTGATGGTCATCTATCTGAGAGCAAGTTGCAAGATTTTCACACTTTCACTGAGTCCTTCACTGGCATCCAGCTTGACCTTGACAAGTATATCTGACCTTCCCGCTGTGTTAGAGATCAGAGTGTGTGAAATATTGACAACTACTGAAGATTACTGGGTAATGTAGGCAGTGTGCAGTGGATCAACCAGTATAGACTCTTAAGTCCATTTTCTACGTCTAGTAATGTGTTCAAGTGATTGGTTTTGGCATCAAAACTGAAATACTTCTCTTTCTCAACTTGCTGTTCACACATTATCTTCCAATGGCAAGTGCTGACAACTACAGATGCTGCTTTCACTAAAACTTCATTATTGACTAAACTCCCCTCATCTTAGCTTAAAACCCCTGAATTGGGAGAAAGTGTATCCGATCTGCCTGTGCTTAAGCTGGATCACAGCAGTTGCTTGGCCTAATAGCTGAGACCCTTTCTCAATATGCCAGCTTGTGAGTGTGATCAGTGGTTGTGCACCCTAGGTATATTGATCTGATGTTTAATTTTGTCTAATATTTTTACTCTCCTGCTTACTAGTCAAGTCACTATATCCATAAATTTGACTTCATGAGTCCATTTTTCTTTTCTTTCTTCAGAACTGTTTACCTGATCCAAAACACCTTCCAGTGGATTTTCTATATGTAAAACCTGTTTTTTAAATTAGTAAATAAAACTACTGCCTTCAGAATTTTGCCTCGAAAGCAACAGGACGCTTTCAACAATCTAATGTAAATGCAAACCACTGCATTCTTAACTAAAAGCCATTCTCCTGGGTATGGTGTGTGCTGCTGTTCACCAATCTCTGCTAGATGCTGCCTGAGGTCCCCCTTGCTTCTACACCTTCACACATTCCCCCTGCAGCTCTGATGCTGCTGGAAGGTCCGGAAGTTCCTGCACTGTATTCTAACTGGATCTGTGCTCTTACTACAGACTTGGGGTCCCTACCAATCCACAGCTGCATGGTGTTTGCAGGCAAGTGGGGGGAGAATGGTTCACTTACCTGTGTTATCTGCCCTCTGCCTACAAGGTGAAACTCAGGGCTGACGGGGTCCCTCTGAGTTTCAGAGTTTGGTGAAACAGATATTCTAGAGTTTATTCATGGTTCTCCTTCTCCCTGGACAGGCCACACACATGTGCTTTGCCTGACAGAGCCCAGAGCCCATGGCTGTTTTGGATTCTGGTTTGATTCCTTAGAAAAGGCCAGGAATCTGGTTCATGTCAGTGTTCTCCAACATTTCTATCCTTCTCCTACTCAGTAAAAAGTTTTCTGAGCATGAAGATCCAGTGTGTATATTTATGCATTTGCAAATTAAATGCATGTTCTATGGTTCCGTAATTTATATGCAAGACAAAGATTATACAGATATAGGAATTTTAAAAGAATGAGATGAGGAGGAATGCAAATGGAAGTTCTAACATTTTCTTCCTGCCTCCTAGCATACTGTCTTGTCCACTCTGACTGGCGGGCTTCCCCATCAAGAAGTCTCTTAGTGAAACTCCATGCTGCTCAGGTGAGGGGGTGTGTGGGGACATGGGGGCAAAGCAGGGATGGTTTTTCCAGGAACTGGATTTTGTGTACGTTTGCCTTCAACTCTCAAAATCTGCATGGATGACCTTGAATTGCAGGTGGATTCAAGATTCAGAGAGTTAATGTTTTTCATGATGGAGTTCTATCCAGAGAAGTGGATGTGGATCACACTACATTGCACTGTTTTTCCTGGAAGTTTCTTTCTCTTGTTATTCTTTTCCTTTTAAGCCATGTTATGATGAAAAATAACAGACTGTTATCAAAGAAGGGTAGTATACTCTTAAATACTTTAAGTGGCAAAATGAATTTTTTTTTTTTTTTTTTTTTTGCTAAAACAGTAATACGTGCCATAACCTCGTGGTGGTGGAAATAATTTACACTAGGTTTATCATCTGGATGATCTATGAAAAGGATTCTTTCACACAGGTTATATGATGTAGCAGAGGAAGCATTTGGTCTGAGTCAGTTGTGGAAAGCGAATATCTGTATGGTTTGGGGAATCCCTCTCTGTCTCAGGGTCCCCATTTGTTCATTAGGTGACCAGACTACAGAAGAGGCCACAGTCATTTTTTGGTAATGACTTTCCTTCATCATCCTCCTTCTCCTGTTCCCTCCCCACTCCTGCTCTCCTCCTTCTCCTCTTCTTCTTCCTCACCTAATCTCCTTCATCTAAAGTCCGCAGTAAGTCCCCAGACAGACAATGAAGGAGGGCTATAGGGTGTAGGGTGGTGAAAGGCAGGGTCATCTAGGAGTAAATAGAGGGAAGGAGCAGCACCCATCACTTTGGCCAAGTTGTAGTTCCTCCTTCAATTATGGACAAATCTTTTAGGTGGTATCCTGGCCGTGGCCAGCAGACCCTAGACCTGCCTGTCCTTCTTGATCTACTCTTTGCAAATCCTTTCATCAGATAGCTTTGGGGGAGTCCTTCCAGTTTTAATAGACTAAAATTTATGTACTCATTTGTGGGGCAAATGTATCTCAGCTGCCTACCTGAAGTCCCCCCCTTTTTTCTTCTACTGGGAAAGTTCAAGGAAATGTAATGGTTTTTCCAGAAACTGTTTGTGCCGGTTGTTCTGTTTACCCTCATGTTCCATTCCATGACGGATGAGAATGGTCACAGAGCCTAATTTATAAACCGCATATCCTATGCATCACTTATGTAAAAATATTCTAGCCCACAAATCTTAAAAAAAGAATGTTAATGCATCCCATCCAGAGGACCAGCTAAAGCACACACACACACACAAATGCTTAGACCAAAGAGCTGTGTCACTCAAATTTCTTGTTATCAGGATGAGATGAGGCAACTGTGTTTTCCTCTGAAACATGCCAGTATTTCCTAAATCCTCATATATTTTGTTGGGAATTACATTATTTTATAATACCTCTTACTAGAATTTAGTTTATCTCAAACACATGGTTTAGAAATATTAGCTTAAACTTCCAAGAAGAGAGTGTCATTTTCATGAATGTGAGATGTTGTAGTTGTGGGTATCTATAGGAAAACGACGAGCTAGTCTAGTTAGTAAATACTATTGATTGGCTATTAGAGGACATCTGTGGCTACTTTCCAGAGTTCTGTGATTCAGTAACATAAGAAAATGTCACAAAGGGAGCACATTTCAAAAAATTAATAGCTATGATTTTGTAAAACATTTTACAGCCTGAATATTTGTTTTTCTTAATTAAAGAAAATACACAGGGCCCTCACATCAGCTCACTCCTCTCTTTTGAGAGAAAGGACCATGACACTGTTACCCCACAGAGTGACCTGAGAGACTTAACGAGACATAATACTTGACATCTGTACATTATCCAGTTTTTACCATGTAAAGGGCAACAGAATTTATGACCAATGAGAAATATGTAGTCTCAACTGAGTGCAAAATTTGGAAAGTATTAGGCAGACAGTGAGACCTCTATTATTATTATAATAGAAATGCTGATTAAAGATATACTTTCTTTAACAGATGTTAAAATGCCAATTCCCAAGCGATATGAGGTAATATATATTTCAAGCACCAATTAAGTGACATATTTTCTAAGATTTCAAAATTCTTTTAAGCAATGTATCCTTTTTGTAGCCCTATAATAAATAAATAAAATATAAATTTCCTGAGTCTTGGAAAATGCACGTTTCTTATAATTATATAAACTATGAATTCTTCTAAATGGTTCAGAAGTTTAAGTTATCACAGGTGAACATTAGGATTTTTTCATGTTCTAGAGACATGCATCCCATACAACCATCTTGACTGTACTACTGTATTTTAAAAGGAGTAAAATAAACAATATCATTTAATATTAGGCAGTTAAGTACAAATATGCCAGATAATGTAATAGAGATATTGCCAAACATCTGTCACATTTGTGAATAAGCTTCGTGTGTCTGATAAGGTGGCTCACTTCATTGAAAAATAAAGCAAACCTCACAAACCTGGCACAAGCTATTCTGTGCGAAATCCCACGCCATTTGCACAGCTAGGAAGTAGGGGTTAGATGCCTCTTTGCTGGTTCATTTCACCATGGATCCCACTTGCTGTAGGCCTCTCTACATCATGTTTCCAAAGGAGAGAAGTCACTTTGAGTGCAGGAACTTGTCCCCAGCAAAACAAAGCATGTGACCCCCTGATGCCATTTGACTGAACGATATTTAAAATTGGACAAAGATTTTTCCCTCATTAGATGCTGGCAGAGTTTTGCTTCTTTTCAAAGTCTGTCATTCTTTCAACTGTGAGTCAGAGCTCAAGCTAACTAAAACCTGTGAAGGAAAGGATTTTGCGGGTTTTCACGGGGAATCTGTAATTCTTTTTCAGAAGTAATTAAAAACTACACAAGAATTTTCTCTGGGGGCACTGGTACCGATCTCCTGCACCTTCAGTTTGCTACATGGCTTGGGATCCACTCAGAGCCGGCTGGTGGCTCAGGCTCATTTGAGTGGGTGTCAGGCCGCTGTTTGAAGGGTCTCCGTGGTCTCGCCGGGGCGCTGGGCGCCTGTGTGTGGACTGCATGGAATTGCGTGCAGGTCCCTTGAGATTTCTCAGCGAGGGCTCCGCGGAAGGCTCCTGTGAGAGGGCTCTGTGTATAAGGCTCCTGTGAGAGGGCTCTGTGAAGTCTATGTATTATCTCTGAGAGGTCCCCGTGTGGGGTGAGTGCGGGTCCCCGTGTGGGGTGAGTGCGGGTCCCCGTGTGGGGTGAGTGTGGGTCCCCGTGTGGTATCAGTGTGGGTCCCCGTGTGGGGTGAGTGTGGGTCCCCGTGTGGTATCAGTGTGGGTCCCCGTGTGGGGTGAGTGTGGGTCCCCGTGTGGGGTGAGTGTGGGTCCCCGTGTGGGGTGAGTGTGGGTCCCCGTGTGGTATCAGTGTGGGTCCCCGTGTGGGGTGAGTGTGGGTCCCCGTGTGGGGTGAGTGTGGGTCCCCGTGTGGTATCAGTGTGGGTCCCCGTGTGGGGTGAGTGTGGGTCCCCGTGTGGGGTCAGTGTGGGTCCCCCTGTGGGGACTCTTAGTGGGGGGCCCTCCATTGCTGGCCTGTCTGCACCTCACAGAAGGAGAAGGGCAAAGGGACTTGCAGCTTCTTGTTTCTTGCTGTTCTGTCAGTGTCCCTCTGTGTCACTTCTCCCGACAGGTGCCTTGGGCGTCCGGCACCCTCAAACCCAGCACTCACCTCTTGGTGCCCCTGAGAGGACCCGGCAGCAGTCAGGCTCAGGGGCCCCGCTCTGTGCCAGCCTCTCCTGAGCTCTGGAAGTTGTTCTGTGCTCTGGGTCCCAGCCCCTCCCAGGGCCCCTGGCTGTGCCCCCAGTGCTGTGTCTGCCCCGGAGGAGGGGGCCCAGAGGTGAGACCTGGCTCCAGGGAGAAACCACAGCACAAGCAGGCCTGTGGCCGCTCCCCCTCAGCAGGTCCTGGTCCCGCATGTTGGGGTCCTGACAGGCGTAGGGCAGGGCCATTCAAGCTGTCACCTGGATCAGGGGACCCTCCTGGAGCAGGACTCTGCAGCACGGGAGTGACTGTGACACAGAGCCCCAGATTGCTCTGTAGAATTGCTCCTGTCTCCCTGGTTTCCCGTGTGGACGGGCCGGGGAGGAGAGCTGACGGCACCCTCGTTCTCCGCAGGTCACTTCCCGCCCGCCGGGTGACACATCCTGTCTGCTGGCCTCTTCCCCCTCCAGGCTCTGGGGTGAGCAAGGCTGACAGCAGGTGAGACTTGCTATGACCCCAGCACAGTCCCTGAGCCTGTTAAGTCCCACTTGTCCCCTGGGGGCCTCCTTGGGCCACGCGTGTAGGTACAGGTCACAGACCGCGAGTCTGTCGTGAGCTCCCAGTCCTGTGAAAGTTGATTAAATACATTGTGGGGAAGTGAACCTTCCCTGCTTGGGGGCTCCACGGCCTCTGGGAGCCTGGCCCTCTGTGGAGGAGCTCCAGGGGCCTTCCCTCTGTCTGGGCTCCGGGAGCTGGAGTAGGGGGAGAGTCTGGGCTGGGGCCACCATAAGCCACTGGCCCCTGACTTCTTTTCTCTGGGCCTGTACACGGTGGTGGGACGCCAGGGGCTCCTTGGTCACTGCGCCATTTATGGGCGCCTCTGCCACTTGCCTCCTTCCCCTGCATCCCACCCTAGGGGCACATGACAGACAGTGAGGTGACTGCACACACAGTCACACCCCTGCTCGTTCCCCAGGGGGCGGTGAGCACTGTGAGTAGGGCTGTCCTCTCCTCCGGGGCAGGGGTGGACGGCCCTCGGCGGCCTCCATGCTCATCACCTCACACCCTCAGACCTGGGAGTGCGCGGTCCTCCTCCTCACCGCTGCTCCAGGGTGCGAGAAGGACAGAGGACGGGTGACGCTCCCGGCCCACCTCAATCCCAGCTCCATCGGGGAGAGAAGGAGCTTCCAGGGCAGGCATCATCTATCCCCACCAAGACATGGGGGCAAGGTTTCTGCCACGTCTGGACTCTGGGCTAGCACTGCCCCCAAACTCCTCTCCTTATTCTGACATGTGAACTTGTCTCTGACACTTTCTGGAGCCTGAGGGGAATTTCAGCCTCTGCAGACCCCTCCCCTACAGTCCCACAAGTTCAAGGTAGAGAGAGAGCAGGAGAGGACTGAGCTGGTTCCTGAGAAGGGGGAGGTCTTTAGGTTTAGTTCACCTTGACACGTCCTGAATGCTGTTGCTTGTTTCTGTAATGCTGCTATTATGGAAACTTAAATGCAGTGAGGGAATTGAGGGGAGGATGGGTATTCCACGCTGGGATCAACCTCCCTCCATGGCCCCATCCCATCTGGAAGCCAAAGCAGGCACCTGGGAAGAGTGGACCCTGATCCCTTCCTTCCCCCGAGCAGGGCACAGACAGAGGTCACCACCTCTCATGAGAAGAAACATTTATTTTGGGAAACAAAAATTGTGGTAGGAAGAAGCCATTAACACATAGACAATGTCTTAACATGAGAAGAAACAGGTTTTCTTTGCATGAACTGCACTTTTCCTTGCACTGCTTTCCTACCAGGAGAGGCATGAGAAGCACGCTCTGATTGACCAGAGGGAACACAGGCCTGAGTCACCTGCCACCCTTGGTCTATGCTGGCAGGGTCTGACTGGGGACTCCAGTTCCCTGGGTGGGAAGGCCAACTTGTCGCCCCTGCCTCTGGTATGCCTGCTGTTGTTAAGGTAGCTGTGGTCCTTGCGGGTGGCTTGGTGACTGTAGGCTGTATCTTTCAACACTCTTCTCTGTTCTGAAGAGGAGAGAACCCTGTGGTAGTGGGAATGCCCCTCTGCTGGGGCCTGGAGCTGTTCTGGGTGCTGATTTAACTCTGAGGCACAGAGTCCTTGGTGAAGCCCCAGTTTGTCTACTAGGACCTGTCCAACAGCTGTTCCAACCGCCCGAGGATCAATAGCCCTGCTCTCTACAACAGATTTGCCTTTGATTGGTTCCTGGTGGTGAGCAGTGGCTGATACAGGCTTGCCTTTTTGAGCCCTGCTCTCTACAACAGACTTGCCTTTGATTGGTTCCTGGTGGTGAGCAGTGGCTGATACAGGCTTGCCTTTTTGAGCCCTGCTCTCTACAACAGATTTGCCTTTGATTGGTTCCTGGTGGTGAGCAGTGGCTGATACAGGCTTGCCTTTTTGAGCCCTGCTCTCTACAACAGACTTGCCTTTGATTGGTTCCTGGTGGTGAGCAGTGGCTGATACAGGCTTGCCTTTTTGAGCCCTGCTCTCTACAACAGATTTGCCTTTGATTGGTTCCTGGTGGTGAGCAGTGGCTGATACAGGCTTGCCTTTTTGAAGGGATTCTTCTGTTCCTTTGCGTTTTTTATTGTGGCTAAGACACTGCAGAAAGTGCCTTGTCCATTTGTGGCTTTCTGGTGAAAGCTCTCTCTTCTCTGGCGAGAGCTGGGGGTATTTGCTCCCAAGGGACTCTCCTCTTTCCCTGACCTGAGAAGCGTGGCTCATCCCACTTGCTTGAGAAGCCTTTAGTCCTGAAGACCTTTCTTCATACTCTCCCGGTTTGGGCCTCCAATCGTCCTCCCTCTCATCAGTTGGGGCAAACATCTTGCTCTGGCTGTTCATTTCTTCATCCTCTTCTGGTTTGAGCCTCTCACAGACCTCCCCATCATCACTTGAGGCAAACTGGCCCTTACACGGGTCCCTAACCTTTGCTTTCCTGGGTTCCTGTTGTCCCTGGTTGCTTCTCGTTTCTTCGTGTTCTCCTGGTTGCAGTCTCCTAACGCTCCTGCACTCCTCAGCTGGGGCAGGCGTCTCGCTCTGGCTTCTTGTTTCTTCATGCTGTCCTGGTTGGGGCTTCGTGAAACCCCTCCACTCCTCAGCTGATGCGAGCACCTCCCTCTGGCCCTTCATTTCTTCATGCTCTTTCGGTTGGGGCCCCTTAAAGTCCCTCCGCTCCTCAGTTGGGGCAGACATCTTGCTCTGGCTGTTCATTTCTTCATCCTCTTCTAGTTCGAGCCTCTCACAGACCACCCCCTCATCAGCTGAGGCAAACTGGCCCTTACACAGGTCCCTAATTTTTGGTTTCCTGGGTTCCTCTTGTCCCTGGCTGCTCCTCATTTCTTCATGCTTTCCAGGTTGGAGCCTCTTAAAGCCCCTCCACTCCTCAGTTGGGACAGACATCTCACTCTGGCTCTTAAATGAGTCCTTAAGTTTTGGTTTTCTGAATTTCTGCTGCCCCTGGCTGCTCTGTTCACTCACGTTGAGGTCATATGGCACCACCTGGAAAGGTGGCGCGTCCTCACTAGCATGTTCCCTCTGGGAACTGGAAAGAGACCTATGAGAAGCCAAGATGTCTGCAGGAAGGAGCACATCAGTGTGAGAGTCTTGAAGGAGCTCACCAGTGGCACGGCCTTGAGCCACCTGTGTTTTAAGGCATGGCTCCTTTGGATGTTGGGCAACTGACTTTGTTGGTAGTGACAGGGTTTTCCTAGCGGCTGGAAACCCCAAGACAGTCCCATTCTCCCAGCTTCTGCCCATGAGGTTGACTGTGGGCACCTGATAAGGCAGTCTGCCCTCCTGTCCAGTCAGAGGGGCCTCTGAGGGCCCATACCTGTCACCAGGTGAAGTCTTTCCCAGGGCCCTCTGGATTTCTGTATGCTCAGGTGAGGGAACAGGGAGGGGACTCACCAGGGTGGGAACTGTTGCTTTTGTTATCACTTTCATTCCCTGATGGGGCTGAGGTTTTCCCAAGAACTTATTAGCAAAGTTGGCTTTTGAGTGTGCCCCAGATTGCCAGGTGGCAGAGGGGGAAACGGTGGACCTTGGAGAGGACAAGGGTTGAGCCCCACATGGCTTGAGATTTATGGGCTCAAAGGCCTGTTCGGGTAGGCCCCACCTGTGCCTTACCTGCCACCTTATAATATGTGCTTCCAGCATCTGCCGAATGCTTGGACTGAGGAAGGAAAGCACACGGGAGGAGTTTACACAGGGTTTCCAAGACTTCAAGGGTGCTAGATTTCTGATTTCCTCGTGAGGGTGGGGCTTAGAAAAAACACAGTTGGCAGCAAGCCAGGATTGACGCACAATCACAGGGATCAAACCTTGATTAATCTGCATCAACTCTGTGCTCAAATGGGCTTTCAAGATTTTTTCTAGATGTTTCTTCTCTGGGCTACTGGGTAAACAGTTTCCAGAGTCACTCATCAAGGGCCTCATCAGGTATCTTTCTGACTCCTTTTCAGAGTTTCTTTGCAGAAACTTCCCTGGGAGCCTGGCCCTGGAGGAAGCTTTTGAGATCCTCCTCAGACATGGCCTTAGACCCTTGCCGAAATCCTTCCCTGGTTGAAATTGCATTTGACCCTTCCTATGGGATCTCCTAGGGCGCCTGGACCTTATCTTCTGTGGGTCCAGTCTCCTTTTGCCTGTAAAAGCAGAGGGCTGCCAGGGTCCCTGCTTGCCCTGTGCCTGATAAGTCCTTAAAAATTGGCGCTGAGAGGAACTCAATTCCAGAGACAGAGACAGGTGGCTACTGAGGCACAGGCCCCTCTTGGTTTGATCTTTGATGAGCCTCTTTTGAAGATGTTGCTTCTGGAGATCAGGGCCAATTAAGTCCTCATGATGAATAGAAACTGACCTTTCGGCCTGAGAGCGCCCCCTCTCTTGGGGAAGGTTGAGACTGAGTTGGCTAAAGCCTTTCTGAGATCTTTTGACCACAGAGGATGAAGGCTTCCCACTTTTCAGTTGCTTCTGCAACAAGGGGCATTTCAGACATTGAGTTTCAGTTGGGATAAAATATGGTGTCTTGTTCTGAAATGTAGGACAATCTAGTCCACAGGTACTCATCTGGGGTGGAGAATAAGGTGGTCTGAATGGGAGAGAAGATGGGAGGTAGGGCTGGGCCTGGATCTGAGCCAGAGGTGGGGACTGGCACGGAGGCAAGTTTTGAGTGAAAGGCTGGGGTGGGACCCCCGGGCAGGGCAAGACTGCGACCTGGGAAGGACCTAAAGCTATTCTAAGTTGAGTTGAAACTGGAAAGCCATTAGAAACTCCACTGAATAAAACAAAGAGTGCCTGCTGTTGAGTAGAGCTCCTAGTAGCCACCAGGGACTCGCTGTGCAGAGAGGGGTGACCCCAGTAGAGCTGGGTGTATGTCAGTTCCAAGTGGTCCCTCAAGACCTCGGAGTGTAAGAGCTGCCGAGGACCGGGTAGCTGCTCTGTTTTGTCTTTCCTGTTCCAGAAAGATTGAGGGGTTGTGTTGTCCTGCTCAGCACCCAGTGATTTCCACGCATTCCCTAAAGTGTTCAGGTGGTAGTCTGAGCTCATTTGTTCCGAGAATGACCCATCCTTTTCTTTCCCCTTATGAATCTTTAGTTCTACTTTCTTGGTGATTAGAATCTCCAGCAGCTTCTGGACTTCAGGGTTGACAAGTGAGGGGCTACCAGTCTCTACCTGCTTGTCTGTGGGCTCTTCCTGGAACGGGGCCCCTGGTGGCTGGTGGGACAGGTGTTCTTGCCGGGACTCACTCTGTGATGAGGTGGGGAAGAACAAGGCCTTGGTAGTCTTCCACCAGAAGGACAGGAACAAAATGGGATAGCATACGAGGCCAAGACTCAAGATGGCTGCGATGGTAGATGCCAAAAAAGAGTTACCTGGAGGTGAGCTCTTTGCAACAGTGCCAAGGGTGATTTTCTTCAAGTTGGATTGGTCTTGAGGTTCTTTTGACAGGGTGGAGGCCACAGGTAAAGAGCCCTGGGTCAGAGGAGCCAGGGCAGCTGATGGGCACGTGGCAGGAACAGCCTCTTCAGCAGGTTCCCTGCAGGGCTGGTGGGCTCCAACAGACGCTGCTCTGCACACCTCACCAGGGGGGTCTTGATAGGAGAGCTGATGAGAGCTGCCCTTGTCAGGGAGCCTCCCCACGTGGCTTCAGGAGACATGAGGCACAAGCTGCAGCCAGGAGCCCCCAGGGCCAGGAGGGCTGGGCAGGCCAGGCAGGGGTGGGCACCTGTGGCCCACGGCCCTCCACGGCCCCCATGCTGACTTCACAGTGCTCCTGCTGTCCCTCACCCCAGGGCTTTGGCCATACCCCACCCTCAGCGCTCCCCCTCCCAGCTCAGCCCCAGGCTGCCTGCAGCCCAGGTGTCACACCATAGGCTTTGGGTGGAAGAAGAACCCAGGAGAGAAGGGGAAGATTCTTTACCTTTGTAGAAGTGAAGTCAGGGCCCGAACCTCTTCCAGCTCTTCCAGGCAATCTCTGAAAACTGGAAAACAGCAGACTGGGTCATGGTGGTGAAGGCAAGGGCTTAGGGGGTCTTACAGGAGGCTGAGTGCTGTGTCCCTTTAAGGGGACACCATTGGGAGATTGGAGCCCAAGCACCAGCGTCCAGGGCCACAAGATCCCTGACAGTGATGGCGAAGCTCATGAAAGGGTTTATCATTTACAAAGTACTTCCATATCCATTACCCCTTGCTGCACTCACATCCTCCCTGTGGGGGACAATGGGCAGGGGTCACATCACAGAGGAATCTGAGCAAAGTTAAACAACTTGTCCACGGTCGGACCTGGAGGTCCCTCCTCCCAATCCAGGCAATCTATTGGTCCACTGTAGCCCACACACCCCTGCTGGGCCACACCCTTTTCCGGGCCCCTTACTGCTTCATTGTGCGCATGGAATCTGGGAAGTATCTGGGTTCTGCTCTCCTTCCCAGGAAGCTCCCTGAGGGTTCTGCTTCTTGAGGCACAGGCCCTGCCACTGGCCTCCTTGGAGCCTGTGGAGTGGGCCCTCAGGGCTGGGAGAGATGGGGCCTAACCCTCGGGGCACACAGGGCTGAATGGCACAACTTACCTTTCGAAGCTCTGTTTTTCATCTTAACCTTGCGTTTCCCCCTCCACTCCGTCTGATGCTGAGAGACAGAAAAAACGAGGACCTGGGACCCAATTCTCACTCTCCCCTCTCTAGACAAGCATCAGACACTCAGTGTCCATACATAATATGACTTTTTACATTTAACTAACAGAGCTCTGTGGTTTTTCTTTCCTTTCACTCATTTTTAAAGAGGATAAAAATATTTTCTGTTTTCCTTCTCTGAAGAACATAAAGAAGGATTTTCAATGTGAGATTCACCCTGGATTTCTTTTGTCACTGTTCCTCTGCTCAAGAAACACACACATTCTCTGAACTACGGGTTCATCTGAGCTCCAACAGGTGGGTCTCTGCTTCCCGAGGCCAGGGCCACTCCAACCCCCGCTCTGAGGCTCTCAGGGCCTCAGCACTGCCAGCAGATCAGCCCTCATCCGAGACACATGTTCACAGCTGGTGATCCATTGCTCATGGGCCTGTCCTCTGGCTGAGATTGAACTCAGTATCCAGTCCTCGACCTCTGGTCACTGTGTGTGAGACTTGCCCTGGAGCCCTCTACCACACCTGGACAACTGGTCTGAGATCTTTGGATACAAATCCTAGTGTTCACTCTATCCCCTGCCCAGGCTGGCTTGCCCTTAGAGGGATGACGTCCTATTCTTAGGAGTAGATGTCCTATTCTTTCCCATTTCAGGAGTCTCTGTAGGTGATTCAGAAAAGTGGAAATAATAATAGAAAAGAAGGGAGAAGCATGTGCTTGTGGGTCTGGCCCAAGGGTTCTTTACCTTCGTGATGTTTCCATGTTTCCTAGGAGGTGGTGAAGATAGATTATTCTGGAGGTAGGAGAGTAACAGGAAATAGAGCCCCAGTCCACACAGAAAGCCAAGGATGGTGGCACTCGCCCAGGAAGTGCGACTGGAGTACAGCCAAGTATCAAAAGTGCTTTTCAGAGAAAAGAGAGGATTCTCCATCATCTGAATCACATTGCTGGCTTCAGGCAACTGAGCACAGGATGTGTACTTGGGGACTGAAGTCCTAGGCCTACATCATAGAGCTGTGGTCTGGTCACAAAGGGCTCTTGAGGGTGGAGGAGGGAGTAATAGAGGAGGAGGCTGGACCACGGCCCCTCCCCACCATCCGCCCCACAGCTCTATCCCTCCACCCTCATGGGTCTTCTAGACCTTAGTCAATTTTCTATTCATTCCACCTGGAAATCACATTTTTCCTGGTTCCTCAGATCTCTTGGGGATTTCGAAAGATTCCCTTTCTCTCCTATTGAATCATTACTTATTTCAGCAGAAGCTGAAGATACAATAGGAAGGCCATTAATATGCAGTACACTTTTTGCTTCCCTTTCCAATTTTAGTGATTCTGGAATCATCATTTAATGTTGTGATAATATTCAATTGAGAAACTTAAGTTTTCTGTTTTTTGAGAAATAATTTGAGCCCTCAACAATCAAAAGTTTTTTTTTTTTTTTATTAATTCAAGTGGTCTGCGGATTATCCAGTTCATTTGGATAATACCCGCCATAGGTATGGATCTCTTTCTAATTAATGTTGTCTGGAGAGAAAGGCGAAAACAGCTTTTTACAATTTAAATGTCATTGGTCTCCTGTCAGAATACGTTTTTATTGTGTTTTATCATACAAGATGGTACATTTCCCTACTACTTCCTCAGCATCTGTCAGGTATATTAGGAAATGGGTTTTTTCCTCAGGTAATTGCTCAAATCTATAAGATGGTTTTAGGTCTACTCTCTCTGACCTGTTTTGACCTTTAAACCTCTTCGAGTCCTAAATGCACGTTGCATTTCTTTCTAAGATCCTGGGAGGTGGGGCCATTTGAAAAGCCTTCACTTTTTATCGCCATTGATATTTACTGTTATACCTCTCTGCGAGGGCTGCTTGATGGGGGTGTTACATGCACATTCCCCCTGCTTGTTTTCTGTGCTTTATGGGAGTAATGTGAGCTTTCTGTTTTAGATAATTTACTATGTTCTCCACTGTGGACAAAGCAGGGAGTGAGCATATTGCTGTAAGGCAAAAAAGCATGATTGATAAGGTGGGTGTAAAACAAGCCAAGAGTCGTGGTCCTCATGTGTGTAATAGGTTCCATCAAGTGAGGGACAAATGGCAGTGATGCAAAGAGAGAGAATGGAAATGAAACTAAGAAATAATCTCTCCATTTTTATTTTCTTCAATGTCACCAGCCTGGATGAAAAGACTTCAAAGCACATAGAACCAATGAGTCAAAAATTATATTGTAATTATACATCCATTATTTTCATGTGAGTTCTTAGATCATGTTTTACCAGGTGTTTTTCTGAAACATTTTTCTGAATAAATGGAAAGGTGTTCCTGATAGGCAGGAAAGGCAGGTATCAACATTTTACAATTGACTTCAGAGATGTAGAGAGCTGGAAAGAGTGTTGTTGGAAATTAATGACTTTTTTCAAACCCTTCCTAAAACTGAGGTTGCAGGACAAGCAACCAACAGGAACTCTAGAGAGTGACAGGCACCTGCAGGGAGAAACAGCAACTGGACATTCATTTACTTAAAACAGACACAGACTGAATGAATTATAAGCCCAGAGATTAAACTAGAGAATTTTAACAAATTGAGCAACAAAACAAACAACCAAATACCAGATTATAAACCAAAGAATAAAATAAATGTCCATGAGTCCATACTTATATAAATAAATCATTGACCAGAAAAATAAATTACAGAAAAATTACAAATAATATATAAAGATATTTAGATATTCCTGCCTCCAAGAAGTGGAGTTTTATTTTGATCATGTATTGGGTTTAGTGTTGGGTTTCTAGCTAACAGAGATTTGAGAGAGAAAAAGAATAACTTTACAGTGAATAAACCTGGCAGGTACCACCTAAGTCTAGTGGTCCTGATAACATCCTCAATTACAAGTCATCTTGAAATCATGTACCCTCTGATATGATGCATAAGAAAAGCATTCACCTCTGTACTATGCTTCCCCCAAACCCATAACCCAAGTCTAATCATGAGAAAATATCAGAAAAAAGCAAAATGAGAGATATTCAAACTTGAAAAAGTCATGAAAATCAAGAAAAGACTGAGAAGCTCTCACAGATTGAGGATGACTAGGCAGATAGGTAACTAAATGCAACATGTTCTTATTTGGATCTGGAACAGACAAAGGACATCAATGGAAAGACTTGGTGAAACTAGAATGAAGTCTGCAGTTTACTTAATAATGTAGTACCAATGTTAATTTCTTAGTATTAACAACTGTACTATGGTTATATAAGATGTTAACATTAAGAGAAGCAGTTTCCAGAAGTCATCACTCCTATCCTTACGATAAGGAAAATCTGGAAACACTGGAAATCAAGAATTCTTTCCCATTTCAGGAGTCTCTGTAGGTGATTCAGAAAAGTGGAAATAATAATAGAAAAGAAGGGAGAAGCATGTGCTTGTGGGTCTGGCCCAAGGGTTCCTTACCTTCGTGATGTTTCCATGTTTCCTAGGAGGTGGTGAAGATAGATTATTCTGGAGGTAGGAGAGTAACAGGAAATAGAGCCCCAGTCCACACAGAAAGCCAAGGATGGTGGCACTCGCCCAGGAAGTGCGACTGGAGTACAGCCAAGTATCAAAAGTGCTTTTCAGAGAAAAGAGAGGATTCTCCATCATCTGAATCACATTGCTGGCTTCAGGCAACTGAGCACAGGATGTGTACTTGGGGACTGAAGTCCTAGGCCTACATCATAGAGCTGTGGTCTGGTCACAAAGGGCTCCTGAGGGTGGGGGAGGGAGTAATAGAGGAGGAGGCTGGACCACGGCCCCTCCCCACCATCCGCCCCACAGCTCTATCCCTCCACCCTCATGGGTCTTCTAGACCTTAGTCAATTTTCTATTCATTCCACCTGGAAATCACATTTTTCCTGGTTCCTCAGATCTCTTGGGGATCTCGGCTTGAACCCACCATTTTCATAGCCTTTGAAACTCTGAAATTCTCCCAGGATTTTGGCTGTTTCCCAACGATTTTAACTCTCACAATCTCCTTTGTTCACAATTCCATCGTTTTTTCATCTCGCATATTTACATTTAAGTTGTATCAATACTTTCTCAGCAAATTTCAGTTATACGATACAGTATTATCAACTCTGGTCACCATGTTGTACATTAGATCCTAAGACTTTCCTCTCATTCAAAGTTTGTACCCTGTTGCCACCCTCTCCTTATTTCCCCCAACCCTAGCCCTTGGCAAACACTCCTCTGTTTCTATGAGTTTGACTTTTTTCTGTGTAGATTCTGTATATAATTGATAATAGGCAGTATTTGCCTTTCTCTGTCTGGCTTTCACTTAGCATGATGTCCTCTAGATTCATCCACATTGTTGCAAATATGAACACCACTTTTCCCATATAATAAGTTTTTTACTTTCATCAACCCAGAAATAGAACTTTTTTTATACTTATTTAATTTTGAATATTTAATTTGTTATAGTTTCCATCCACCTTTGCCGACTTCACTCAGAATAATTAACACAAAAATTCAAACTAATGATGATTATTTCAAATTTACAAAACCAAGTATAACAAAAAGATAAGTAATTTAACCTCTAAATGATATGTTTTGGGTTAGTAACATTTTATACTTCTGAAGTTAGAAAAGCTTCACAAAAACTGTACACACACACACACATATTTTGACAGACCACTGCAGTATATTCAAATCCAAAAATTAAGCATGTCCTCATTTTCTCTAAATCTTTTGTATATTGTCTTGACCACATTTCTTCTCACTCTGCCCAAAATAGACAGTCTCCATTCTCCAGAGTTTAGAAACATGTGTGGAACACCCAGAAGTCAGAAATGGGTTAGGTGAGCTTAGGTTCTCATCTTTAGAGTAGACACTGGGAGTGGAGGACCAAGGCCTGGGTTAAAGTCATCTACAGTAGCCTTTTCTGATATCCCTAGTGTGTTCTACACATATTCTCTTTTTCAGAATACACCTTGCCTTCCCCCTCCTACCCTACCCTCTCCGGACCCTGGAGCTTCGAGTCTTGCCTGTACCTTATAGAGAGGGCACTTTGAGTCTTATAGGAAATCCCCTATGACATCATTGGACATCCCTTTTGGCAGGTGGAATTGGGTATTCACTTAGGGATTGTACTTTTTAATCACTAGCTGGTTAATTTTTCTTAATATGTGAAATATTTACTTGGCTATACTGTCATGAATGTACATGTTCAAGAACATGTCTCTAGCATCTACTGTTGCTTTTATTACAGTCTCTTCACCCTTTATGATATTGTCACTGGGGCATGACAGTCCTCAGTGTGAACAACTAGGGCACCTGAGGAGCATGGAGGTCCCTAATTTAGACAAGTAGAATCAGTGGAGATCATGGTGGGTCCTGATTTCTGCTTCATTTGCAGGGGGACTTATGACTGAAATGTGAGTCTCATCTTGACCTAGCAAATCAGGCTTGGGCATGCAAGGAATCACCTTCCAATATGATTCTGTGAGATAATGGAAAATATATATTGGTCTCTGCCACCAGTGCCTGGCACAGAGCTCCTGAAGCTCTTGTGATTTCCTGGGTGATAGGAGTGTCTTTTTTTTTAATTAATTTTTATTGGGTTATAGTTGATTTGCAATGTTGTATTAGCTTCTGCTGTACAGTAAGGTGAATCAGTTATACATAGACATATACACACTCGTTTTTAGATTCTTTTCCCATATAGGTCATTACAGAGTATCGAGTAGAGTTCCCTGTGCTATACAGTAGGTCGTTATTAGTTATCTATTTTATATAAAAGTGTCTTTTTGTGATAGGGATGGGGCAGGCACGTGGCTATGAGCGAGCAACCATCAGCAGTCCCACTCAGCCACTGGTTGGCTTTGCAGTGGGCCCCTCCCCCTCCCCTTCCTCTGTTTAAAAGGAGCCTGAATTCAGACTGGAGGAAGATGGTTCTTTGAGACACTAGTCTACCATCTTCTCAATCTGCTGGCTTTCTGAACAAAGTCATTATTCCTTACCCCAACACCTCGTCTCCTGATGTACTGGCCTGTCGTGCAGCGAGCAGAGTGAGCTTGGGCTTGGTTTCATTTTGCTCTCGTGAGGTGACTCTGGGTGGGCTCCTGGATGGCTCCTGGGTGAGGGCTGATCACCAGAAAGACCAAGCCATGATGCAGGCTTGACATTTTTAGCCCCACCCCACTAGTCTCTTGAGAAGGGAGAAGGGCTAAAAAGGGAGTTAATGACTGATCACATGCCTACATGAGGACGTTTCCGTAAAAATCCCTAAAGCACAGGATTTGGAGAGTTTCCAGGTGGGTGAATACATCCACATTCTGGGAGGGTGAGACACCCCAACACTGCGGGGACAGAAGCCCCTGAGTTTGCGACCTTCTCAGATATCATCCTATGTATCTCTTCATCTGAATGTTCATCTATATCTTTTCTCATATCCTTCGATAAACTGGTAAATATATGTATTTCCCTGAATTCTGTGAGCCACTTTGGCCAATTAATGGAACCCGAGGAGGGGGTCTTGGGCATCATTTCCTGAGTACAAATTATTGATTCTCTGAACCCTTTTGTACACATGAGTGCTTAGATATTCACCTTTGTAGGTATTAGACAGTTACACATACAAACACTTACAGATTATGGAAAGATGATTTTTTACTTGATAAAAAGATAATCTTGGTTATACCAAAAGAGGTCTTGTGTAAGTTGTTCTTATTACCCTAAGCTAGTATATTTATTTCCAATTTATGCATATTTTGATCACAGAATAATTTGTTGCATAGTTAACTCTCTTAGTAGTCACCAAAATCATGTTTAATGTCTTCCTCCAGAGATAAGACAACTTTATACTTAACAAGTCAAACAAAGGTCTCTTTCTGGAGCTGGGACTGAAATTCAAGTCTGCTACTTTATTGCCTCTTATCATCAAATGATGTAGGAACAAATTAAGAAAAATATAGAAGAATGTCAAGTAAGATAGTGGATATACTGTGAGTTATTTTATTTACTTTGTATTTAAAAACACATAACACTTGTGAAGTGTCAGGTATGGTTCCATTTAAAATACTGACCATTTAATAGTTTAATAGTTTATGTGTGACATAAATAATGTATATCTGTGGGACCTAACACAAAAAAAGAGCCTCACAAGCATGTCTGAAAATAGAATTGCCCTTAGCACTGTCAGACCATAACTGTGCAGTTTGTCAAGGTGTTCTTACTATCAAATTCCCAGTGTATCACTTTTCACTGAAACTTCTGATGATATGCATTTCAACCCTACTTTGCTGTTTTGATCAAGGTTTTCCTTCTTTCTACACTTTTACAACAGTACTGTAACATCGTAAGCATGATTCAAAGTGTAGTTCTTTAAAAACTTCCTTTAAGAGAATTTTAGAGAATCCTGCAAAGTACATTTCTCCACATGTATCATCCTACTTCTGTCAAACCACTTAGCATTTGCTTGATAGCGGAATCATCTACGGATATGTCTGACTTTTCTCCTAGATAGCAAATTTCTGGAGAGCAGGGACAGTTTTGGGCAGATTCAAGCAACATGGAGAAACCCTGAGATTCTGTGGGCCCAGGCGTCCCTCTTCCATGCAAGGCCTAGGTAGGGTTTGAGCCAGGTGACTTGCCCAAGATCATATGTCTAGTGTGTGGCAGAAATAGGCCTATCACACAGTCCCTTGACTCTTAGTCCTGTATTTTTATACCACACAGCTCAAGCCAACTGTGACCTGATTGTCCTTGTATAATGAAGATGGCCTTCCAATAAGCCAATAAGTAGATATTGGGCACTAAAATATGCCTAACATAGCAGCATGGGACTAAGGAGGAAATAAAAGAAAACTAATAAGAACCATCATGTATTTATTATTATGCCACCAAATAGAATTTTTTAGCCTTCATCCTTATAGTAAAGTACCAGTTTGGGGAAATAGCCCACTACCTTTGCTCATTTATGCACCGCAGATGATATGAATTGTCATTGGATCTGAAGACAATGTATGTGTTGACTTTAGTATCACAGATCTTATCTTCACTGTGCTATATTTTGCTTATGATTTGTTTATGAATTATGCATCTATGTTTATGAGGGAGATTGTGGTTCTTCCTGAAATGAAAGGTTCCTGGTCTTATTAACAGCTATGCCACGACCTCCACCATAGTCTTCCGGTTTGCCTGTTTCTTTGGTCTCAGCATTCTCTGCTATGACACACAATGCTAATGTCTGGATTGCGACGCGTGTAAATTCCAGCAAGGTGGAAGGAATGAAAGAGGATGAGAGAAATCTAGCACTGCCAGAAATTAAGAAGTGAAAAATCTTGGGGAAATGGGAATGGACACAAAAACCATTAAAGAGAGTTTATTTCATGAAGACAAGGTTGTTTTCACATTCAAAAAAATCAATCATTATTACACATCATATTTGTAGGATAAAGGAGGAAAGTCCAATGATCACCTTAGTAGATGCAGAAAAAGAATTTGGTGTAACCCAGTATGTTAAATGACTTATTTTTCTATTGCATCATATTCTTGACAATCCTAATGTTGTTTCTTGTATTTAACAAACTCTAAAACCTAATCCTGCTCAGTACTTTTCTAGGCTTACATGTATATTTCTTATGAAGCCTTTAGGGCATGTGTTTAGAATGTAAATCAATAAGAAAACTCTTCCAGAAAACCTAATCCAACTAGAATAGTGTGTATAGTCGAGAGGAACCCTCGTGTTAAATAAAGGCCCCTCCCCTAAAAAATTAATCAGTATTACATTGGATTATTTCCCTGACCTATGTGATGATTTTTATCTCTGTAATAAAAGAAGCCATAAGTATAGGAAGTGCCTGCTGCTCAGTTATTAAGGTGAATTTCAGAAAGATTCCCTTTCTCTCCTATTGAATCATTACTTATTTCAGCAGAAGCTGAAGATACAATAGGAAGGCCATTAATATACAGTACACTTTTTGCTTCCCTTTCCAATTTTAGTGTTTCTGGAGTCATCATTTAATGTTGTGATAATATTCAGTTGAGAAACTTAAGTTTTCTGTTTTTTGACAAATAATTTGAGCCCTCAACAATCAAAAGTTTTTTTTTTTTTTATTAATTCAAGTGGTCTGCGGATTATCCAGTTCATTTGGATAATACCCGCCATAGGTATGGATCTCTTTCTAATTAATGTTGTCTGGAGAGAAAGGCGAAAACAGCTTTTTACAATTTAAATGTCATTGGTCTCCTGTCAGAATACGTTTTTATTGTGTTTTATCATACAAGATGGTACATTTCCCTACTACTTCCTCAGCATCTGTCAGGTATATTAGGAAATGGGTTTTTTCCTCAGGTAATTGCTCAAATCTATAAGATGGTTTTAGGTCTACTCTCTCTGACCTGTTTTGACCTTTAAACCTCTTCGAGTCCTAAATGCACGTTGCATTTCTTTCTAAGATCCTGGGAGGTGTGGCCATTTGAAAAGCCTTCACTTTTTATCGCCATTGATATTTACTGTTATACCTCTCTGCGAGGGCTGCTTGATGGGGGTGTTACATGCACATTCCCCCTGCTTGTTTTCTGTGCTTTATGGGAGTAATGTGAGCTTTCTGTTTTAGATAATTTACTATGTTCTCCACTGTGGACAAAGCAGGGAGTGAGCATATTGCTGTAAGGCAAAAAAGCATGATTGATAAGGTGGGTGTAAAACAAGCCAAGAGTCGTGGTCCTCATGTGTGTAATAGGTTCCATCAAGTGAGGGACAAATGGCAGTGATGCAAAGAGAGAGAATGGAAATGAAACTAAGAAATAATCTCTCCATTTTTATTTTCTTCAATGTCACCAGCCTGGATGAAAAGACTTCAAAGCACATAGAACCAATGAGTCAAAAATTATATTGTAATTATACATCCATTATTTTCATGTGAGTTCTTAGATCATGTTTTACCAGGTGTTTTTCTGAAACATTTTTCTGAATAAATGGAAAGGTGTTCCTGATAGGCAGGAAAGGCAGGTATCAACATTTTACAATTGACTTCAGAGATGTAGAGAGCTGGAAAGAGTGTTGTTGGAAATTAATGACTTTTTTCAAACCCTTCCTAAAACTGAGGTTGCAGGACAAGCAACCAACAGGAACTCTAGACAGTGACAGGCACCTGCAGGGAGAAACAGCAACTGGACATTCATTTACTTAAAACAGACACAGACTGAATGAATTATAAGCCCAGAGATTAAACTAGAGAATTTTAACAAATTGAGCAACAAAACAAACAACCAAATACCAGATTATAAACCAAAGAATAAAATAAATGTCCATGAGTCCATACTTATATAAATAAATCATTGACCAGAAAAATAAATTACAGAAAAATTACAAATAATATATAAAGATATTTAGATATTCCTGCCTCCAAGAAGTGGAGTTTTATTTTGATCATGTATTGGGTTTAGTGTTGGGTTTCTAGCTAACAGAGATTTGAGAGAGAAAAAGAATAACTTTACAGTGAATAAACCTGGCAGGTACCACCTAAGTCTAGTGGTCCTGATAACATCCTCAATTACAAGTCATCTTGAAATCATGTACCCTCTGATATGATGCATAAGAAAAGCATTCACCTCTGTACTATGCTTCCCCCAAACCCATAACCCAAGTCTAATCATGAGAAAATATCAGAAAAAAAGCAAAATGAGAGATATTCAAACTTGAAAAAGTCATGAAAATCAAGAAAAGACTGAGAAGCTCTCACAGATTGAGGATGACTAGGCAGATAGGTAACTAAATGCAACATGTTATTCTTATTTGGATCTGGAACAGACAAAGGACGTTAATGGAAAAGCTTGGTGAAAGTAGAATGAACTCTGCATTTTACTTAATAGTGTAGTACCAATGTTAATTTCTTAGTATTAACAACTGTACTATGGTTATATAAGATGTTAACATTAAGAGAAGCAGTTTCCAGAAGTCATCACTCCTATCCTTACGATAAGGAAAATCTGGAAAAACTGGAAATCAGCAAGTTTTCATAGACTCATCAAAGAACTAAAGTTGCAAGGCTAATTGTCACCCCGAAAGTTGGAGAGCCAGGCACATCCAGAGAGATATAGGAGTCAAGATCTGCTTACTCGCAGCAGGAGCCATAGACTAGCAGGATGACTTAAAAGGTAATTTTGACAAACTGCTGGAAGCCAAGGATGACTAGTTGAGAGGGAGAAAATCCTGGGAGCCAGACGCTTGGGGGGCATTACCTTCAGGAACCCCTGCAGGCTCTCATGGTGAGGATGGAGAGAGGTGCCCGAGGTGGCTCTGGAGGGGGTGGGGACGAAGGGGTGGCAATGGAGCTTTCTATGTAGCAGAATCTTACTCTCCAGAGAAAGGACTTGGCCAGAGTGCAATTCTGAAATCTTATCCCAGCTAGAGGAAATAAATTCTCCCCCAATTCAGCCTTCTACATCCTTCCTTTCTCATGTGATGCGGTGTGTTGGGGGAACATGTCAGCAGGGGATAGGGCTTCAAGGAAATGCTGCAGCCAAGGGAAGGCGTAGGTGCAGGGGAAAGAGCCATATCCTTGGGGAGAGTCAGAAACAGTTGTGAAGGCCACACCCTCAAACAGAGTCCCACTAGAGACTGGGATTTACTGCAAGATTATAGAATGTTTTCCCTCCCGCACAGTTCACCATCACACCCGCAGGCCTCCAGGATAGTTAAGAGTAGATCACAGCCAAGAGAACTGCAAGACACAGACTCAAGCTGAGCAACAGTACTTAGGGAAACCCCCAAATCAAGATGAGAGACAAGGGGCTTCCCTGGTGGTCCAGTGGTTAAGACTCTGTGCTCCCAATTCAGGGGGCCCAGGTCTGATCCCTGGTCAGGGAACCAGATCCTGAATGCCGCAACTAAAACCCGGCTCGGCCAAATAAATAAGTATTAAAAAAAAAAAAAAAAAAAAAAGAGGAGAGACAAAAACAAGGACATTAGAGGAATTTGAAGCCTTTGGCACCTATGTTACCACAAACATTAAAAACAGAACAACTGACAAAGATCAGAAAATTATAGCTACATAAAGGAGGAACTTCCAAGGAGAAATGAATGCTGGTAAAATTAAATCCTTGAGTTCTCTGCTTCTTAATCAATCTAAAAAATAACTTTTATCAGCCCTGGTGGCCTAATGGATAACATATAACTGTTTTAAGGGACAATAGTTACAATGTGTTAAGGAATTATGGCACATGGGTAAGTGAAATTAATGACAGCCACGTCACAAGGATGGGAGAAAAGAATTGGGAATACTATGTTATAAAGTTCCTGCACCCATCAAGTGGTGTAGTGTTATTTCAAGGTGGGATTAGATTATTTTAAAAATGCATATTGTAAACTCTAAGGAAACCGTAAAAAATTTAAGAGGTATAGCTTACACTCTTAAGTGAGGAGATAAAATGGAGACATTAGGGGAAACTGGGTACAAGGAACAGTCTGTACTATTTTTGCAACTTTGCTGTTATTCTAAAATTATTCCCAAAGTAGTAGTTTAATATGTTCCTTAAGTGTACTTGCTTAATTATGAAACTGTCTCAAATAAATTAATGGTGCATCTCTTGCCCTCAGTTCCTAATTTTTGAAAAGTAAAAAATCCTGGAAAAATTAGCACATTTAAGTCAGTTTCTCCACCCCACTCCAGGTGATTCTCTCCGCATTGTCCCTCATTTGGCTATATAGATTATTTAGTTCTTTTTAGGATGCTAATACAGCTGTCACTGTAGCTATGTATGCCCCATTAATGTATGTAACAGAATATGCCCACATAGATTGCTGGATATATATGCCCTGATTCATGTTTTCAAAGACAAAACAAGTAAGAGGATTGATTTTATTCAGGCTTTTGCAATAAGAAGATCAGAATGTCTTGCAGGGTGGTTTTGACCTTAGACTTTTTTAGGGAAAGTAGAAAAGTTACAGGTGGGGCTGATTTACAGTTGGAATTATTTTGCAATTAGGTGAAGTCTCAGTCAGTTAGATGAACAGGAAGGTTCATCTCTGTGTCTGGCTAGTTTTAGAAGGACAAACAGTTCTGAGCTCAGCGAATCATTCATGGAACAAAGAAAGGGAAGTTGAGAGATCAGTGCCTGGTCTTATCAGCAGGTTAAGGCAAAAGGGGAAAAGTTGGTGTTTCCCTGGTCACCGATAAACAAGGGAGTGATCTCCAGGTCTTAGGGGAATCCTGAGAAGGCCTGGGTAGCAAATCTTATCTTAAGTGGGGTGGTTCTTTGTGGTACACAAAAGGTGGAGGATTTCAGAAAACAGAGGATAGGGTGATTTCTTAACTGTTGCCGTTTTCTGAGATCACAAATCACAGGTAGAATTCAAAACGGTTGGGCCTCAGTTTTGTTCATGACCAAGAAATGTCATTCATTGTTGAACAACACAGAGGCAATCATAAACCTTTGAGTGGGGCAAATCTGGGTCTAAGGAATAATCTCCTGAAGACTCTTGTTTGGCGTTGTTCCTGCAAAATCATTTGAACAATTGTTGAGAGGAAGTGGAAAAGATGAGCGTTTTAGAGTTCTGGAGATCAGGCATCTTAAAAGAGGGATTCTAAAATGAAGAAGAGAAATATTAACATAAAATATTATAGTAAGTAAAAAGTCTGTACCCTCTCTTTTCCATGTGAAAATTAGAGGCAAAATCATATAAACTTAAAATTATGTTTAGTAACTAATTTTCAGTATTTTATCTTATTTAAAAATGTATAGGTATCTAAAGAATACTATTATTTAACTCAGTTTAGCATAAGTCTAACGTTTTAAGTTACCTAAAGATCTTGGAAACTATCTTCATACCACAAAGCATAAGCACTGTTAAGATAAGATTGGTTTGAATAATGATTCAATTTGGTTAAACAAAAATTTACATTTTTCATAATCTGAAACATCTGGTAGATACAATGCTAGTTTATTCAATCAGAAAAATTTTATAAGTTTAGGAAGAGCATATCCAGGTAGAATAAAAATGTATGATGTTGAAAACATAGCTGTTTTTATTAAACCAATAATATTAAGCTAGTCTTTTTTGACAAAGATTTGCCTTAATTATGTAAACTTGAATTTTACAAACTTTTTAGTTAGTTTCCATAAGAATACATTTTTAAGCACATGAAAATATCAGAAGTTCAGTTTCCTTAATTTCTGGTAATTTTAGAACTATTCAATTTATGTGTGTTTGTTTATGTTTAAGCTAATCAAAACAGAATTCTCTTTAAGAAATTTCATAGTGCAATTTTGTAATACCATCCAAAGGTAGAAACTTACTACACATTCATAGACAAAAATACATACAGACAGACACAAATAGAGAGCTTCAGTTCTACGACTTTAGCCGTGCATTGGACAAAAGCATAGAGATACTAATACATGATCCCTGGGCCATATAAAAGAGTTAGCTTTCATCCTTGTCCCACCAATACTTGTAAAAGAGATCTTCAAGATTCCCTTTGTCCTGATGTGTAACCTTATGGATGCTGTGTACTAAATTTTCGGCAAGTAACCAAGAAGAGACCAAGTGGCCATCTGGGTGTCTCCAGAATCCATCTGAGTGGCAAAACATCCAGCTTGTTTCCAATGAGATTGTTCAGCCTCAGGTTTTAGCAGGCTGTTGTGCCGTAGGTTCCTTAAGTAGAGTTTCCCATCTGTAAAAAAGATTGAGCAAGGGGAAGTATGTAGGTGGCAGAGGACAAATTTTCTTGGGAAGTGGCTATGTTAACATTTTTGTCAGTCAGGTAGTTTCCTTGGCTTTGGGAGTTCTGGCTTCCAGTGTGAGCTTTGATTTTGAGAATAGCTAATTATTTGGTTTGCAATGTCTTCTAATAGGTCAGTGACTTGTGTTCCGTTTTTGATGGGTATTCCTGCAACTGTCATTGAACACTCTGTGTTTCCATTAAAGGGGGCTTAGGGATCTTGACAGAAGCAAAAGAAAGTCAGGTGGTCAGTGAGAGCAATTCAGGGGCAGAGGTGCCTAGGCAGAGTCAGGGGCCCAGAAGGTAAGGCCACTGGGAGAGCAAAGAATACTGTTTTCCAACTGGAAAGTTATTCTCTTCCCAGAAAGTTTACTGCAATTTTGGGGCTAATGCTGGGTAAATCATGCCAGGTAGTAAGAAGTTCTAGTGAGACAGAAAGAGGTTTAGATGAAGGCAGGTCACACACAGCATGAATGTATGTCGGTTCTAGAGTTCTGTGCGCCTCCTTGGGCTGCATGGCCTCCTTTAGAGAGACCTCCTGCAGGAATGCAGCTTTCTGTTCTCCTGCACAGATGGCCAACCTGCTACTGCATGCTGAACCCTTGCTCTGACTAATTAATTTTTCTTCTCCACTTACTTCTGCTTTTAGTAAGTGAGCCAATTCACCCCATTTCCTATTGTAAATTAGATAAACCAAACATTAGATACAAAGAGAGGGGTAAAGAACCAGTTTCTTAGTTAAGCTTGACCTCTTTTATGTGTATCCAGTTGTTGTGTTTTTCTGCTTTAATGGGATGTGGTATTAATAGGAATAAAGGCAATGAGGCAAACAAGTCTGAGCGGTCTGAACATCACATAATAAACACTGAAGGAGGGCTGGTTTCCATAGTTGTATGTCAGCGTCACTAGGCACAGAACATTCTAGAGACACCTGAGTGGTTTGGGACCACTGGGTCAGGGATAGCAATTATTGTGTGAGAAACTCCAAATAAATAATTAGCATGTGTTCATGCAGAAGAAACCCTATTCACAGTAAACCAATTAAGGGTGCCTGAGGATAGGAGCACAATAGAGAATCACTGTACTTACAGATAAATAGAAAAAGGAGACTACAGAATACGCCTCTATATTGGTTTAGTTTGTAAATTAAAAAAAATAATGTGAGGTTTTATATGAATGAAGAAAATGCGATATATTCAAATACATATATATATTTCACATATATCTATAAAGACATATAATGAAATATTATTTATCCATAACAAAGAAGGAAATCCTGCCATTGGCATGAACCTGGAGGACATTATGCTAAGTGAAATGAGCCAGACACAAATAGGTAAATGCTGTGTGATTTCACTTACATATGGAATCTGAAAAAGTTGAACTCATAAAGCCAGAGAGTAGAACGGTGGTTTCCAGAGGCTCGGACGTGGACAGAATGGGGAGATGCTGGTCAAAGGGTACAAACTTCCAGTTATAAGATGAACGAGTTCTGGGGATCTAATGTACAGCCTGGTGACTATAGTTAGTTAATACTATACTGTACACTTGAAATTCACTAGGAAAAGCTAACTATGTGAGGTAATGGATGTGTTCATTAACTTGATTGTGGTAATCATTTCACAATACATATGTATATTAAATCATCACATATGGCACTTAAAAAAATCACTTGTACAACCTAAGTATATACAATTTTTATTTGTCATTCATACCTCAATAAACTGGAAAAAATACTGAAAAAAAAAAGTGGAAAGATAAGCCACAGACTGTGAGAAAATATCTGCCATTTATATCTGATAAAGAACTTGTAGCCAGGATATATAAAGAACTCTTAAAAACGCAATAAGAAGAAGACAAAATAATTCAATTTAAAAATGGGCAAAAGATTTGAATAGACATTTCCCCTAAAGAAGGTATACAAATGGTGAACGCCACATGAAAAGATGTTCAATATCATTAGCTATTAGGGAAATGCAAATTAAAACCCCAGTCACATCCACAAGAATGGCTAACAGAGAAGAGAAAGAAGATAAATATTGGTGAGGGTGTGGAGAGGAACATTGCTGGCAGGAGTGTGAAATGGTACAGCCACTTTGGAAACCAGCTTAGCACTTCCTTAAATTGTGAAACAGAAATTTACCACATGTCCTAGCAAAATTCTACTAGTAGGTAACTACTCAAGAGAAATGAAAACATTATGTCTACAGAAAGACTCACACATGACTGTTCCTGGCAGAATTATTCATAATAACCAGAAAGTGAAACAACCCAAATATCCATCAATAGGTGGGTAAATAAAATGTATAAGTGGTTAATTAAACCTGTGATAATAATGGCAAAAAGGCCCAAGGGGAGAAAACAGTACACTGCTGTAAGGTTCTTATACTACCTGTGAAGTGGTATAATAAAAGCTGAAGATAGGCTGTGATAAGTAAAAATGTATATTTGAAACCCTGAAGCTACAGCTAGAACAACACAACAAATCACAACCAGTAAATTCTATGTTCCAGGTGATGCTACCCACTGAGTTATAACAAACCTGCCAGTATCTAAGAAAAGGTAAACTGAAAGATAGGAGATTTTTATACCTGCTTTCACTTGGCTTTTTAGTTATCTGAATTTCATTGACATAATATATGTCTTGTGTGAAGAAGATGGCAGAGAATAGTATTGAGAGTTGTTTTCTGCTCTCTGTTTTTATGTTTTCAAGGAACAATTTAACCTTTACCCTCTCCAATCTTAGGCAAAATTGCAACACTTTGCTCTCTATCTCCACACAATTAGCCTTTCATGTACATTAACCAAACAAGATTATTTACTATAACACAATTTGATAACCGTAATTCAATGTGTTTTAAAATGAGGTATGCTCTGCAGAAAGAAGAGTCAATAATGCTTACCTTGTGAGAAACCAAGAAGTATGAATAATGATTGTAGGACTCATATGGCTTTGTTATTACAAGGTTTATAAAGGTAAAGCTCCCCAAAGAGTTTACATGCTTTAAAACCCTGAACTGTAGTCAATCTGAACTTGTTTAGATGGCACATCTTTATTCAGAGTATTAAAAGTAAAATGTACATAGATACCTTTGAAATATACTCACGGTGAAAACTCAAAATTCAAAACTATGTTGCAGTTTTTACTTCACTCCTGCCCATATTCTCTGGGGTTTTTTTGTTCTCCTAAAATCTGGGCACTGTCAATCCCTGAATGAATAAAATAATTTTTTCAAGTCAGGTGCCCTTTGGGAAATCACATCTAAATTAATCGAGCAAAATGTTGTCGAAAAACGTTCCATAAGGAAAACTTTTGAGATGCACAGAAAACCTCTGTTTAAACCATGTAAAAACTAACCAGAATAGCCAAGAAGTTTGGGAGTTGGAAATAAAACAAAAAGACATAGACCACAACACGTGCACAAATATACATTTCAATATTTTCTTGTTTTCTATTTATAATGAGAGTAAAGAATTGTCACTAAATGGTTATGAAGGAATTTTAAAATAAATCTGATGTTATAACTATTGAGATAAATTAGTAAATCAAACTGAACCAAAACCAAATGTGTTCATGGGGGCAGGGGGCAGGCTCATTCAGGGAAGGGTTTTGGAGAATTAAAAATATAAACCAAATGGAATATTCTTTATTGAAAAATACTGTGAGGTTTTAATTTGTTTATAAACAAAGTCCTTTAAAATAATCTCTTGAGCCAAATCATTCTTATTTCCCTTCAATATCATTAGGAAAACCAGTGAGCTATTCTTATACATGGCAATTGATAGATCAGCATATTGGTTAGAAACCCAGATGTATTTATCATATTTCATTGTTATGCAGACATCAAAGACTGTAAGCATCTTGTTATAGCAAATTTGATATATTTTATTTCTAAGTGGCAGCTAAGGAGGTATATTTTCCAACTCACCCTTCAAAAGAACCTACTGTGAGGAGTGTGAGAAAGTGACAGCCTCCAGCTGCTGTGCCTCTGGACCTTTGGGACCCCTGACAGCCTTTACACCGAGGCTGTGCTCTCCCCAGGCTGCTCCCAGCCAATGTTTGGATAATGGAACAGGGCCGTCCCTGCCCTATGTGGGATTACCATAGCTGGCAGCCTTTGCTCCGGGACTCCCTATACGTGTAGCCAAGACTTTCTCAGAGCTGCATTGAAGTCTGAGGCTCTTCTTCCACAAGCCTCCCTTTCCCTGTCTCCTTTCACAGGTGTCAGATCTGCAAGGCAGTTTGAATGCTTTTCCCTCCTACTCCTGCTCCATCACTTCTTTATCCTCCACAGGTGTTTCCCTGGCAGATCGCTTACATGTCTGATTTCATCTTGGCATCTGCTTGCAAGAGAACCCTAAGTGATCCAACAAGAAAAATAAGAAAAATTTCCTCTGGGCTCCTCTAGACTCCACTGATCAATAGCAAGTGAATCCTTTTCTAGGAATTAATGGCGACACTCAACTCAGCTTAACATTCAAGGTAGGAAAGCAAGGATTATTTTTCACTCCAGAAAATGAATGACCCATTGGGACTGCAGATAATAAAACTTGGGGAATAATAAGAGGCATCTCCAAAGGACTGGAAATGCTTCATCTAGATTTAACACAGACAGGCCAGGGCATTGTCCTATAAAACCACACAGATCTTAAATTCAATAGATCAAAATTTGTTTAAATTCTGTAAATCTAGAAAGATCTTAATTGTTCTTTTAAGTTTAAAATATTTGCATAATTCAGGACAGGTTAATTTTTTTCAAGGATTTTTAAAAATTTGTTTTCACATGTGATTTTCTTTTTTTTTTTAATATAATGCAAAGTAATTCAGATCCTAATTAAGAGAATAAATAGGCACCATGTATGGCTCCCTACACACCCCCTTTTCATACCCAAAGCTCTGTTTTCTCTTCAACACCATCTGCTTAAATCTCCCAGTCTAGCTGAGATCCTTCTGGCCTGTCCTCTAACGCATCAGCTAAAAATACTTAGTTTCAGCACTTAAAAGGAAAGACTGTTCTGCCTCTTCTTAGTGCTGGAACCCACTTGTTCTGCCCTGCAGCCCCCTGCCCCTACCTCACTACCTGGCTCACCCCATCTCGTCACTTGTTTCTAACACTGATGACCCTCCGTGGGGAGACCTCTCCCCTGATCCTTCTTCCGAAGTAACCCCTTTCCATCTGTTTCTCCTTGACTTGTTTATTTTTCTTGGCATTTATTACTAACTAAAATTATTTTTCTTTGTGTGCTGCCTTAGTAATTAAGGAAATGTAAATTAGAACACAGTGAGATACCGTTTCCCAAACAACACCAAATTGGGCACATTTTTAAAAAGGTGACATTGTCTTTAAACTGCGTGTGGGGATGTAAATTGTTACAACCACCTTGGGAAACAGTTTCTCATAATTTAGTAGGTGTGAATGTGTAAACATTTTGACACAGCAATTGCACTGTATATAACCTAGAGAAATTCCAGCTCCTTCATATAGAAAACTCATTTAAGAATATTCATAGCTGTTTTTATTGTGATGTCAAAAATGGGGGAAAAACAATCCAATCAGTTGGAATGGATGCGTTTGCTTAATATAATTTTATAAGGGATACAATAAAGCAATGACTATAGACTACAGTAAAATTTTCATAATAATGAATACTGTAACACTGAGCAAAACAGCAAGTTGCAGAATACATACAGTACGATTCCATTTTTTTAAAGTTCAAAATATGCAAGCCAAAGCAGTATCTTATTTAGCAGTATATTCATATTGACGAAACTGTAAAGAAAAACAGTGGAAATAACAAACAGGTTAGGATTAAAGAAGGACCAACAGAGACCTTCAAAGATATGGGTAAGTTTTCTTTTTAGGAAGAGTGGTTACACATGAGCGTTCATTTATTTTTATTCTTTACGTCTTCTGCATAACTTTCACACGTTATTTTGCAAATTTTAAAAGACAAATCAAAGCAATAATGCCAACAAACAATTGGGGAAAAGTAATATAACAATAACAACAAGAAAAAGTGAGCCCTATCTGCTGGAAAGTATTACAGAAGATACAGAAAAACACATTCAAATGGCTTCTTTGTACACCAGAGCCAAAACTTTGTTTCACAACATCTTAATGATTTCAGTGAGGTTCCTAGCTTTTGAAACAGTGATTCTCTGTTCCCTCCCCGCTACCTTGTTTATGACAAGGTGAATTCAAATAAGATACTTCTGACAGCTTTTAAACCTAAAACGCAATATAGAACTCTATTTCTTCTTTGACACATGCCACTTACATCTTTTTTTGGAGTTGGACTGTAGTTGTTTCATAGATGTGGGTCTTATGCCATGATCTGACAACACCCGGTCCCTGGTGTGCCACTGCAAAGCCTCTTAGGATCAGGAGACCCTCACAAATGGAAAAACTGAATTCACGATGGGACGTCAGATCAAATGTGTATGACATCAGTCTAGTGGCTTTCTGAGTTAACCAACCCTGGGGTATATATGCGATAGCCATAAAAGGTACTTTTAAGGAGATTAAAATGTACACTACTGAAAAAGATCAAAATTAAAATACATAACTGTCTTCATAGAAATTTAAATACCATTTTTACACATAGATTGTTTTGTTTGTGTAGTTGTAACAAAATAATCCTGAATATGCATAACATGTTCTGTTTTGTAAGACAACTGTGAAGATTGTAGGTATTTATATTGAGTAGTGAGAATGATAGCATTTTACAACTGGCTTTGACATCCCTCATCTCACACACTGGATAAAAAAACTGATGATCAGAGAGATTAAGTAATTTCTTTTCAGTCAGGCACTGAGCTGAGACCAGAACCCAGGTCCTCCTGACTCGGGGGTGGTTCCTCCTTTTCACCATCCAGCCCTGTCTGAAAAGGTTTACGGTCCATGGCAATGTCACATAGTGCATCTCATACCATCTTGTTCTCTGTGATTAACACTGTTATTTATGAAGCTTACCCAGTGGTCTAGGATGCAACTTCCCATAATCTATGAGTGCTTCCACATCATTTATCCACATCCACAAGACGGTAAGCTAAGGACTTTCCCCAAACTCTAGACCGTAGTAGTAGATATCCCAGGCAGTAAAACATGTCCTGGAATAAAGAAATTCTTATGATTCATACCGGACTGCTGTAGCCCTTTTGGATTCCCTACAGCTTTAAATTTCATATTCTTAATGCAAGACTCTGCAAAGCAGTTTAGAAAACAATGTAAAGATTTTAGTAAATTAAGACAGTGGTTTTGTTTTCTCCCATTTCCTACTTATTGAATGTTCTTGCTGCAAATAAATCAGATCTCTTTATTTTCCTATGAAATATCAGTGCTATGCAAGAATGTTGGAATCAGATGGTTCCACTGTGTCTGACATCTTGTTGTTGGTGTCCATTGAGTGTCTTTGTCCTTTCTCATATATGTTGTGATCATCTTGGTTCTTACTACGAGTGATTCTGAATAAAAACCTGGGTGTTTTGAGTATTACATTATGAGATTCTGGATATCATATAAATTTTCTGTTTGACTTGCCTATTCTGACACCACTCTAGCAGGGGATGACAAGCCATCTCATTACTGCCTGGTGGAAATGGGGGTCCAGGTCATGGTCTCCAGGTTTTGGATTTGTCTCTGTTCTCACCCAGGGAGCGAGGGGTTCCTTGTTACTGCTCAGTGGGGTTGGGATTTCTGGCTCCCACTGGACCTTCACTGATACCTCCTGCTGGGAGGGGCATGGGTGCCTTGTTCCTGCTCCTCCTTTTGCCTAACCTGACATCACGGAAGAGCCTCATTACCTTTGGATGGTGGTGAGAGTCCTGACTCTGAAACCACCTCTGCAGGGAGGGGTTAGTGTGCCTTGTTCTTGCTGGGTGGAAGTGGAAGTCCAGGGTCTCTGTGGTCTTCAGGGACACTGCTGAGATGGTCACTCATTACCACCGGCATTACCACCTGCTGAGGATGAATATCCTGGCTCCTTATGTTGCAGAATTAAGTCATATGGACCTTGTTCAGGCCCAGCTCAGCGGGGCAGGGTTCTTTTTTTCGAGTAGGAGAATAACGAGAGATCCACACAGCACAAGCCTTATTCTATGGGCAAAAAAAAAAAAAAATGGAGAAGAAGGAATTAAGTTCATAGATCAACTTCTCACCCACCTGGTGAAAGTGATTTAACTGTAAAGAGTAAAGACAAAGGGAAGAGGAGTGAGGCAGAGGATGGGGAGACACATGCCTTAGTTAACCAGGGAAGGGGCAGGGCTTTTTTGAGGGAGTGGGGTACCACCCCCTTTATATCCATTTTTGGTCCTTAATGTCTGGTCCTGGCCACCAGTAGGTGTGTCATTTAATATGCTAATGTAGTAAAATCAACATATAATGAGACTCAGGGTCCGTTGGAGGTCAGATTCGTTGCCATCTTCGTCTCAAGCGGCTCCATCTGTTTCTTTTTTTTTCTTTTTTTGTGTGTGTAGCTTCCTTTCTTATCTCTGGACCCTTTAGCTTAAGGATTTATGTTCACTCCTGCTAAAGGTTGGGGTGGGGAGGGTTGGAGGGTTGTGAGCGAGGACACTCCTACTAAAGTTGGGGGTAGATGGGTTTTGAGCAAAGATCTGGAGCGACTCTGGCAATACCTTTTCAGGGCTTCTCTGACACCCAGGGCCTGGGGGAGTTAGCACTGGGGTGCCTCATTGCAGACTGGCAGGGGTGGAAGTCTAGACTCCCAGATTGGACTTTGCTGGTAGGGTTGGAGAGGGGGCTGTAGTTTTTCTGTGGTGTTTGGCGGGAGTAGAACAGTTATTGCCTAAAAGTTTTCTGTATCTTTAGGCCTCACTTATTCTGGTCCTTTAGCTAGAGAGAACAGGCTTTTATTGGGATTTTATTTTACTGTGTACACTATTTTGCCTTTTCCAATTGGCATTTATGGGTGCTGACTTCTCCAGACCCAAGTCTGGAATATTAGATGCAAAAAGGGAAAACCCAGGCCACTCACTGTCACCTATAAAATTCTAGCACTTTACCAATTCCAAGAGAATATGATCCGACTGTTACCTGCATTTCACAGTGATTTTTCAATACAGAAATATTTTTCTCAGTAGGATCAGATTTATTCTGCATACCCACCACCTCTTATTCACCACGTAACACCTATTTGGGGGACAATTTCTATTTATCAGGTACTAAAAACCATCTTATATATTCCAAATGTTGCTATCTCAATCAGCAATATATCATTTGTTAATAGCCCAATGGCCAACAGCAAATGTATATAAATCATGGCTTGCAACCATTTGTAATTCACTAGAAGTGCAGAAAGAATCTGGGGAAAAAAAGTATTCAACTAGGTAGAGGTCATGGTAGATACTTTAAAGACTAGAAAATAAATCACTAGTTCTTAAGCATGTGTCGGAATTACATAAATTTAAAGAAGGACTGACAATTTGGAAAATAGTAACGTGAGCAGACACGTGTAGGAGGCCGAGAGCATAGCATGAGCAAGGGGACAGGGACCTCCCTGTCTCTGGTGGGAAAGACATGTGCAGGGGCCACTAGGCACACAGGATAAACAGAGGTAGGCAAGAGCATGGCAGGTTTTAGGAGACAGACATCAGCATTTTAAGGGGATTTCAAAGGTGACGGAAACTGTTAACTATTGGAAATGAGGAAAAGGGAAGAGATCAGTTATTGGGAATCAGTGAATCTAGATACTCTAAAGGTAGTAGATGATGAGATTGAGGTCAGCAGCAAGGTTAGTTTGAGGCAGAAGATTCTTGAAGGAGGAGGTAGATGGAGTCTGGAAATAAAAGCTGAGGAAGAGGCAGGAAGCAGCCCACTGAACGGCCTTTCCAGAGGCTCTTCTCTGACATATTACCCAAAGCCTCCTTCCTCAGTCCAGTGGCGCTTCCCCAGGCCTGGCCCTCACCGACCTTCTCATGACATCCTCCTCCCGGTGAATTAAAGGTAAACATAATCATCAGACTTAGGGCAGTAGAATAAAGGGAATGAGTATGAAGAAAGGGGCAGACGTCTCTATCCTAGAAATCCACGAGAAAGGGACCATCTCTGACCATAACACAGGGAGGACTGAAATTTGGGGAGAAGAGAGAGGTGGATTAAAGATGTCTTAAATTGAAGGAGAGAGCAAAATTCCCAGGTCAGGGCATATGGCACATCCACTTTAGAGGCCCTGGAAACCCCTTCATGACTGAATTGAAAGATACTAAATTGGGCAGGTAGATAGGAAGATGCCAGGCTGATCCTGGGGATCACCAAATCCCCTTCCCACCTAGGCCCTCCTCTTTTGATTATTCATTGTTCCAGTTCACAGTTTTATTTGCTAGAAAAAGTTACTCTTGCTGCACAGATTTAAAAAAAAAAAAAAAATGTTTCCAGAAATGCAAAGAATTTTTCAGAGGGACTCACAGCCTCACTGGGGAAGAAGGGAAGTTTTGTCTCAATACTTCTTTTCCTTCCAGAAACTCCTCACACAGTCTTCTCTGAGTCCTGAACCATCAGACCTACTCCTCCCCCGCATCCCCACACAGAGCACTGCCCTCCATATCCTTGAACTCAAGGTGGGGAATGTACCAACCCCCATCCTTATTCCCTCCAGTCTCAGATCCTCCAAAACCTGGGGACCAGGAAAGGTCCCAGGCAGTAACACTTCTCTTGACAGAGGCAAAGAAATATTAATAAAAACAAAAAGAAAGAAAGAAAAAGAAAGAAAGAAAGAAAGATTTATTGCTTTTTCTCTTAGATGCATGATCTCATTGCTTAACTATACCTAATGAGGCCTAATTCTTCCTTCTAAATCTGGCCTCTCAGTCAGCAACAGATTTCACCAGTTCCACTGTGTATACTGATGATGCGCTGATAACCAAATGTCATTCTTGAAAAAACGTGGAACTTTTGACTATTTTCTAGTGCAGGAGTTTTGCAACCAGATTTCTAAAATACATAGTGAAACTGGTTTCGACACTAAACTCGAATAATTGATCTTAGGTTATGAATACAAATTATGAATAACCATAATATTATGAATAACCACAAATTATGAATAATCATAAGTCCAGTTTGGTTTACTAACATCTAATCCTCAGCAGAATGGAAAATGAAAAATATAGAATTCTATATTACATTTGCTATCAAATTTTAGCCAGTCTTGGAGACTCTCTTGGTTCTAGGACAAGGCCACATTTTGAAAGCAAATTCTTTAGTGTAGTGTTTCTCAAACTTCAGAGGACGTAAGGATCACTGGGAGGACCCCCCCAGACCCAGAGATTCTGATCCAGTATTTTGGGACTAGGGGCAGGGAATTTGCTTTTCTAATACAAGATGTTGTTGATGCTGCAGTCATCAGCACATTTTGAGTCGCACTGCCTTGAAAGATACCCTGTTTATTTCCATTTTCATCATTGCTGTGTTCTCCATACCTAGTAGCTTAGAACCATTCATTATAATATAACTGAAGAGAGATAAGTTATAAGAAATTTTGCTCCCTTTAATTGCTTGATTTTGAATTGTGTCCTTTGCTAAATAAGTAAGCTACCACTGAACCAAGAATATAAAATAAACCCCTAAATTCTAGTAGTTAGAACATCAAGTATTAAGAATGTGCAGTTTGAATGAGCAAGACATCCTTGGTCCCTCAGTGCAGCCCTCAAGTAAAACAGTGCCAGGAACTGTTTAGATTATGATGTCAGCATGGTGGTCAGAGCTCATTGCCCACAGAGTTTAGTGCGGTGACATTGGCTGCTGATAGCGTTTTCTCATTAGCCCTTACCTGTAACATGCTTGGAGAATAGAGGGATACTTAAAATGAACTCACCCTCTCTTGGTTTGACCAGTCTCCATGTAATTGGAATAATTAGTTTTTCCAAAAGTCATACTGATTTAAAGGATATTTTTACTTTTCTGTAGATTTGAAAATTCTCATTGCTGAGGATCCCTTGAAGATATGGCCACTCCCCAGGGCCAGAGAATGACACTCCCCAGCCCCAGGGCCTACCTGACCGTTGGCAAGAGGCCCAGTGTCTACCATGTGGGCCTGTCCATAGAGCAGCTTATAGCATGAAACTGGCTTCTTCCAGAGCAAGTGAGTAAGAGAGGGAGAGCAGGTCATTTTGTCACTTATCTTGGAAGCAGTACCTCTATTCATGCTTCTGCTATATACTATTTGTTTGAAAGAAGTCAATAAGTCTAGCCCATATTTAAGGGAAGGGGGAATCACACAACAGTGGGGATACAAGCAGATAGGGGTCTTTGGGGGTCACCTTAGAGGCTGCCTCCCATAAGAACACTTTTTTGAAATGCTCTCTAAATATACAAAATGAGCCAGTCTCCACAATTTATTCATCATAAAATTTCTCTGGTCAGTTTTAACATCAAACCAGCATACACTGCGATTAGCCTTAATTGTTGGCATGTCACAATACATAGTCCATTTTTCTAATTTGATAATACAGTTGAAATTTTTGATCACTCCAAATTTAATCATTTGTTTTGATTTTCATATAAAAATTTTTTGTATAGAAAATTTTTTAAAAGTTTAGAGGACAGTGTTGAGCTTAAATGTATACTTTTATAGGTCTTAAACTCAAAGAAAATTATTTTCCATTTTGGGATGATTAAATGGTCCTCAGAAACTTACTTGTACTATGTGTTTGCTTACAGAACCTTTCAAGTTTGAGTACATAGTTGAACTTCCAAATAGTAATTTGGTAGAAGTAAAATGGTTAATGTTGACAAATTCACATAGAATATCGTCTCATGAGTATCCAGCATGGATCTCACACTTCATACACCCAGAAGGCCCACTTGAGACCAGGATGCCATGATGAGGTTCCTCCCTCCCCAGTAAGGACCACAGCTCAGCCAGCTGCAGACAGGGCTGATCAACAAGTTCATGCTCTAAAAGCAGAGTTGCATTATCTCATTCAAACTCCCTAGTAAAAAATTATATTCTAGGTACGTTTCTTACCTTCATCCCAAAGGTACACAGAAGAAACTAGAGGAGAGTTTTCTGGATAGACACATCTGGTCCTTTTGTGTGAACTTCAGTCACTCAAAATGGGTATGCTGCCTGTAGAAACGTTTCAGCTTGCAAAAAACCTGGCCCAGTATCAGACTTCACTTGAATTCTACACTGGTAGCAGTGAGTGGAGAGGAAGGTCGTGCAGGGACAATATCCTGCAGAGGAACACAGTCTTGCATGTAAGTGTCTCCTTGGTCTTGCCAAACCTCAGTTTCCTCTTCAGTAAAAATAAAGTAAAAGAGTGACCTTGGGTTAGGCAAAGTCTTAGATACAACATCAAAAGCACAAGTGATTAAATAAAGATAAGTTGGTCTTCATCAAAATTCAAACATTTTGAACTTCAAAAGACATCATTAATACATGAAAAAACAGGCCACAGATTGGGAGAAAAAAATTCCAAAGCATATATATGATAAATGACTTGTATCTAAAATATATTTTAAAAGCATACTCAATTACCAGAAGAGAAAAATGCAATAAAAAATAAACAACTATTTTTGAATAGACATTTCATCAAAGAAGACATATATAGGAATGACCAAGCACATACATGATTCTCAATATTTTTAGACATTTTAGTAATGCAAGTAAAAAACACAGTGAGATCCTAATTCACAGTCACTCGAATGACTAGATAAAAACACTGGCAATAACAAGTGCTGGAGAAGATGTGGAGAAATTGGAACCCTCATTCGTTGCTAAGGGAATATAAAAAGATGCCGCTTTCACTTATTTGAAAATTAACTCCTGAGCGTCCATCCAAGAGAAATAAAAATATGTGTGTCTGTACAAAGATTTGTACATGAATGGTCATAGCAGATCATTTACAACAGCTAAAAAGTGGAAATAATACAAATGCCCATCCATGTTACAACACAGATGAACCTCAGATATAAGTAAATTCTAAAAAGCACAGATTATAAAATTCTATTTATATGAAATATCCACAAAATATAAATCTGTAGAGACAGAAAGTACATTAGTCATCACTTAGAATTGGAGTGGGAATGAAGAGTGGCTGCAGATGAACACGAGGGATCTTTATGTGGGGGTGGAAATGTTCTAAAGTTGGGTTGTGGTCTTAGTTGTACAACACTACAAATTTACTAGAAACTATTGAATTTTAGACCTAAATTTGGTGACTTTTATGGTATATATATATGTATATTTATACTATATAACATATAATTCTATGGGAATATATATGATATATATACATCAATAAAGCTGGTAAAAAAATAAAATGGTAACTTTCAGTGTTGTGGTAAAAAGTGGAGTTTCAGTGCGTGGTGTATGGGGCTAGTTAATGAATGGCAGCTATTAGTATCACCATTGTCTTGATTTCTGACTCTTCTTTGTCATCATTTCGACTTCTTAACTACTATGTACGATTAAGAGACCAAACTTGTATGTATACTCAAAAAATGGAGTGATAACTCACCTTTTCCTGCCACATTCTTGTGCCACTTAGATAAAAAAGAAAATGAATATGTAATATCATCACCTACAGATGGAATTATGTCCATAATTTAATTAGACCTTATCAGTATTTGAAATTATTTTCCCTAAATTCTAATCCATGAAATAAAGGCACAGTCATTTCTGTTAGAAGTCTTCACTTCATAGTGAAATCAAATTATTTAATAGTATTTGCACCAACAATCTTAGGAAGCCATTTATATTTTTAAACATTTGGTGGTTTTCTTTTATAGCTCTTGTAAAATATAAAAATAAAATTATTTTAGCTTATAGTCTATAATTAGAGATACAATCAAGAAAAGAGAACAGAAACTGAAATTCTGATAGCAGAATGAATTTTATAGGCCATTAGAAACTTTGAGAGCCACAAATTTTAATTAACATTTTATGTTTGCAAGTTGTTAGAGCCATTGCATTTTGCTGCCCTTCTATGTGTAAGAAGCATATTTTAAATAGTGAATGTAGAAAACAAAATGGGAAAAGCTCCACCAATAATCCAAATATTTCACTTTTCTTTATGTATTCTCGAGGGTTTCTTCCAAGTTTTATGCTTGCTTCTTTTTATTACTGGGGGGCGGTAATCCTCTACTAGAGTGGGGTAAAGCAGTAAGAAAACACAGGTAAAACCAAATATTAAAAAAAATTTTTTTAACAAGAAAAGTAATGCTAAATATCTAGAATTTTGCTTCATTGCAGAGTTACTTAGCTCCTTGTTAGACTAAGGCTGGGAATCATCATGTTCTTTCACATTTCAAAATAGGCCATGATAGTGTTGGGTACAGACAAGAAAATTCCCAAGTTGCTGAAAATTACCTTTCTGTTTTAAGTAAATAAACCCTGGATTCATCTATGATTTTAAGAGGCAAGAAAAGACACTGCATGTACAAAAATTAGAAAATTAAAGCGACAAGAAAATACTACACAGTGGAGGCAATGGGCAAAATTCAGACCAATGTGCCCATTTAGGGACTCCTAATGAACGTAAGGAGGAAGAGGAGGGTGGATGTGGGGAAGGTGGTACCTCCTTCCTGCTGACACAAGGAGTGCTCTTGAGTTTCGGTCTCAAGCTCCTTTGGGAGATGAAGAAGAGTTCCTGAGTCCTTGGGTCATTTGGTAACAATGACCTGTGACCACTCCTTTCCCCTGAACCCCCAATGTCTATTAGATGAAATTGTCCTTCTGGCTAACTCTTCAGTGATGTGTAACTCACCTTCTTTTCAGGGTCTTTTTCTTTGTTTTTTTTCTGGACACTTATTGTTCTATCTGTCCAGTGTTCTCTTTTTGGGAGACACTTTCTACCCTGTTCATCTCTGCAACGCCTTCCATCCACATGATCTCTACAGAAGGTGTCATATTCTTAGCTGACGAACCTCTGGTTGATTCATCAGGGATGAGCTTCTGACCTAGGGTTGGATGATCATGATTCTTCCCTAGGAATCTAAAATGAGACTAAAATGTTTCACTTTCCCACTCCCATCTGATTCATCTCATGAACCAAAGACATAATCTTAGGTACCCACATTCATTGAAGGAACAAAAAAGCCATCCCCCCCAGGAGGATAAGAATAAAGTACACACATATAGGGAAGCAGAGAAAAGAGAAACAATCTCTTTTTATTTTAGCAAATTCAAGTTGTATTTCTGTAATGTTATTTTGAGAAGACATATTTCTAATACCAAGATTGTAGTTACATGTCCATTGAGCTCACCCCCTTGTAAGTAGAGAGTATTCACTTTGTTTAAAACTTAAACTGTGTTCTCTTCATCTAAATATTCAAGCCAGTTTCACGTAGAAGCACTCACTTTTCTTAACTGCTGTTGAGATGTTACATAGATTCATACATTGAAAGACAGAGATCTCAGAGAAGGATTTTTAGACAAATGCCACCCTTCTCAACGAGAGAGATCATTAAAAAAAATCACTGGAGATCAGATCTCTTGGCATCAGTCAAGTGAAGTCTTGCCTCCCTGTCCTTGCCAACCTATATGATATGTATTTGACATATCATATAACTAAGAAATCAGTTTTGTTGTTTAACAGCTAAGATTTTTGGAGTTTTTATACCACAACATAACCTTACCTGACCTCACTGGCGTGAATATTTATTTAGTTTTCATACTTTTTTTGACTTTTACTTACATGGAACTTATTTTATTGATATTTTATATGAGAATATAAATAAAAATAAATTTGCTTTGCATTTCATCACCACACAATTATACAATGTAATGTTGATTGGTTTTATCTATATCTATATGTTTATCTGTATCTATCTATCTATATCAAGAAGAGTAGTAGGGAATTATGTTGAGATTTTTAGTAACTTCTGTTTAAGCATAAGAACTATTCTTTGAGGGGAAGCCAGAATGGGAGTGAAAAACTGGAAACTGCACTCAATTGCAAGAAATACTAGCCCCAAAACAATTAAGGTTATGTGTATATCTATCTATATATATAAAAAGGTTATATATATGGGAAATATATATTATTAATATAATATACAGAATATATAATAATTTAATATATTGTATAATAATTTTAAAGATAAGAATTTAATGTAATATTAATATTTCACAATATATAATAATTTACTATAATATTAATGTATATATATTATTTTTATGAGAGGGAAATATATATATATATATATATATATATATATATATATATAAAGGTTTTATATATATATATTTCCCTCTCATGAAAAACCAAAGGGGCAGCACTTTGTGGGTGTAGCACCTCCATGATATGATTGCAAGAGTCTTCTTAACAACTCCTCTATGAGCTCAAGAACAAAACAAAAAATCCCCACTCATTTTTGCTCTAATTCCCATATACATATATATATATCCCTGATCTACACATGTTGTAGATCAAGATCCTGCTACTCATTACATTGAAGTGTTGTATTTTATTTCATTGGGTGCTCCATCAATTATACTCTTTCACATTTTCTCCCAACTTCCATCAGAAGTGCACACGTACTTTGTTCATGGATCAAACACTGTTGATACCACTTTCATGGACATAGGAAGGTTTACACCAACCTTCATCTTCAGGGATTTCCATGCAGAGGCTGCATTGATAAGGAATGCATATTATCAAGGAACACTTGGCTCTGGACAAGATGGTAACAGCCATGTCATGAGATAAAAGGACAGACTCTGAATTTGGAAGCAGGTCAGAGTGTTATATGACACTGGTGGCTGCATTTTGATATGTGTATGTACTTGGCTGGATAAAATGTTGAAAGAGAGGGGAAGAATTTGGCCCACAAGTTGCCTATATACTCCTGACCATAAATAAGTTCTTATAACTTAGTTTGTATCAGAAAGCAACCTCCACAACATTAACATTGGTCACGGTCAGGTAGCATAACAAAAAGATGAAATCATGATATTGGAAACATTAAAAAAAAAACGTGGAGCTGCTTATTTCATGAAATGTTGGGAAATTACAAGTTTTTTAAAAATGGCTTTATTGAGGCTACAAGTGTTATGTTAGACCTCATAATAAGGTCTGCTATGAGGTGAATATTTTTTAAAACTGACAAATTTAAGGAGAACCCGGCAGGAAGGGTGGGGAGTCTGCTTTAGTGAGGGGTCCAGTCACACCAGCACCGCGTAACAGAGAAAAGCAGCGCACAGCCATTCTGTACTCCACAGAGAGACCAAGAGAGGGAGAAATAGAGTATACACATCAACGAAAATGCAACAAATTGGTAGAATAAACCGGAGTCTGGAAAGTAGTAGTAAATATGGTGTGAAAATATGAATGAAACTTACTGTTAAGATTCCTGGGAAAATCACAGAAACCCCTCAGGGGGCCTTAAGCTCTGATGTGTAAAACAGCAACTATATGCTCAAAGTACCAGAACAAATTGGGAACTTATCACTTCAGAAGTCAATCAGATCAAAAGGAAAATTCAACACTGGGAGCATAATGAGACAGAAATTCTAATTTACTTGACAGAAAAGGAGGATCACTTTAAATCACCATGTGGATACCAGGATTTTAAAATGGGCCAAACAGGCTAGAGAAGAACATTTCAGTAGGAGAAAAATGCCCTAATACACTAGCTTATCTATCTTGTATAAGCAAGCTCTGGAAACTTTTTAAAAATAATAATTTTCTTGAAGTATAACTAACCATAATGGGTTGAATAGTGTCCCCTCAAAATTCATGTCCTCCCAGAACCTCAGAATGTGACGTATTTGGCATTGGGGTATTTGCAGATGTAATTAAGGTAAGGATTATGGTGAGATCCCATTAGATGAGAGTGGTCTCTAAATCAAATGAGATTGTCCTTATAAGAAACAGAAAAGAACACACACAGAGACGCAAAGGAGACCACCATGTGGAGATGGAGGCAGAGATTTGAGTGGTCAATCCAGGAAAATGCCAAGGATTGCCAGCAACCACCAGAAACTAGGGGAAAGGTATGGAACAGATAGTCCCTCAGAGCCTCCAGAAGGAACTAACCTTGCCCAAACCTTGATTTTTTGACTTCTGGCCTTCCAAAACTGTAGAGAGAAAACAATTCTGTTGTTGTAAGCCACCAAGTTTGTGAAAATTTGTTTTGGCAGCCCCTAGGAAACTAATACAGATTCTGGTACTGGGAACTAAGGTGCCATAGTAACAGATACCTAAAAATGTGGAAGTGGCTTTGAATTTAGGTAATGAGTAAAGGCTAGGAGAATTTAGAGGTTGGTGATTGGAAAATCCTAGATCATCTTGATGAGAAAGTAGAAATATGATGTTAAAGGTGATTCTGGTGAGAGCTCAGAGAGAAGTCAAAAGCATTGTAAGGAAAGCGTCTCATCATGAACATCCTATTGTTCATGAACAGAATCTTGATATAAATGTAAATATGATTATAATTATAAATATAAATCTCTCTGGTGAGACTTTAAAAGGAAATGAGGAACATATTATTGGAAATTGGAGAAAAGGTAATTTTTGTTATAAAGAGGCAGAAAACTTGGCTGAATTGTGTTCCTTCATTCTGGGTGGAAAATAGAACTTACACGCAATAAACTCGGATATGGAGCTGAAGAGATTTCCAAGCAAAGCTCCTTCCTGCTGATAGTAAAATGCCCGAGGAAAGAGAGAAATTGAACAAGGAACTACTAGGCAAAAAGGAACCAGCCCTTGATTATTTGGAAGGTTTCAAGCCAATCCAGATTACAGAGTATGAAGAAACGAGGAAATTCATTTTTGGGGGAAGTGTGCTGGGGAGAGAGGGCCAAGGTGTGGCTGGAAAACGTGTTGCAGAAGAGATTATGTAGGTGACTCCTGGGTCCACTCAACCATCTCAGCAGAAGCCCGGAATAGAGATGGGCTTATACGGGGAGATTCAGTGAAGAACTCTTTTGCCTAATGGAGTAGACCCCCTTGACACACACCAAAGACCAATGTGGTTTTTGAGAATGTTACATCAGCAGAAACACTGCCAGCTTGGACTGAAGGGAACAGAGACAGGAAGAAATGAAGGGAGGCTATTAAACTCCTGAGATTTTACAAACAGGTTGTGGGACTGATAGAACTACTTGGCTACAAACATGGGTTGACCTTCAGGAAAAAGGATGAACAGTTCCAAAGGCAGAGTGTGGACATGGAAGTAGAGCCCAGAGACACCGGCTTAGGGCCAGGGGCCAACAAGGCCACCACCATTGGCCCAAAGGACAGGGCATCAAGCCACAGAGAATCTTCTTTGAAACCTAATGGGATTTGTCCTGCTGGGCTTAGAGTTGCTTGGTGACCCCTTTCCATTCCTAGATGAAAACGAGAATGTCTATTCTGTACCTGTACCACCACTCTATTCTGGAAGAGAAAGTGTTACCAAGTCTAAGACCATACTGCTCGCTGCACGACAGGCCAGTAATCAAGAGACGAGTTGTAGGGGCAAGGAATAACGACTTTATTTGGAAAACCAGCAGACCGAGAAGATGGTGGGCTTATGCCCCAAAGAACCATCTTGCCTGAGTTAGAATTCAGGCTCCTTTTATACTAAAAGGGGAGGGAGTAAAGTCAAACACTTCCTAGTTCCCATCAGCCTCTGGAGGGGATGTGTTAATATTTTCCTCCCTGCAGTCATTCACAGGTGGGCCTGATCAGGATGTTTCCTGTGAGCTAAACAAAGGTATTTTAGCTTAATACTCATTACCTGGAAAGCAGGGTTCCCAGAGATGGGCCATTATGTATAATTCAAGCTTATAGGCAACACCCCTTTAGTGATTAACTTGTAATAGAATACAAAAGATTCTTCCATATTACAAAAGGTTGTTTTCTAGTTTCATAGGTCCACAGGTGGGGAGACAGTTTTTCCAGGCATGGACCATACTACCCAGAGTCTCACCCATGCCTGATTTAGATGATGAGATTTGGGACCTTTTATGTTGATGATATTTAGGTGAGAGTTTGAGCTTAGAGTTGATGCTGGGATGGGTTAAGGTTTTGGGGGATATTAGAATGGGGTGAATGTACTGGGCACATGAGAGGGATGTGATTGTTTACTATCATGTAGGAGCCATTACTCTTTATTGCTCTTTTATTCAGAGTTTTACTAAATTTTTTTGTTTATGTTTCATGTGAACTTTCGAATTGGCTTGACTAAAGCACCTCACCACTCACCAAAACAAAAATGAAAGCCAAAACTGTTGTTATTTTAATTGGGATCACATTACATGTATACATTAATTTAGGAATAACTAATATCTTAATGATACTAGGTCTACTTAAAACCTATTGTTTAAGACATATTTACCTGGCTAATTTATTATTGATTCCCTCTTCCCTTCTATCCATATTTCTTTTTTTTTTTTATTTATGGATCTTTGCTTTATTCAGTTTGTCAAATAAGAGCTGACAAAATGATTGCTTTCCACCCCCCAAAAAGTAGTCACAGAAGCACATCACTTATTTGAAAAAACAGTTTCCTTAGCTACAAAATTTAATTGTAGGGATCAAACAGTGGTTATTGGTCAAACCAATCGACATCAATAGCTTTGAAGTGTGCAGAAGCTAGTTTTTAAATAAAGGTGACAAATACCAATCAAATTCTTATAACACTGTTCAAGATCTAAACAAATGTGATTCTGGAAGTTGAATACAAAAGGCTAAGAGAATGAGAGTGCAGTCATCAATAAGTAAACAAAGACATAATTTTCTAAATCATTTTTAGTTAAACAGAATACATTCTAGTTTTAAAAAAAGTTTAAAGCTACATAAAACTCAGAGTAATCTAACCATTTTCTACCTGAGATCAAAACAAGTTTCTTTTTTCCTATCTAAACATAATTCTTGGCATTGAGGTAAATCTGAATTCATGTGATATACTTTGTCAAACTTTTCAAAAAATTTTAAGCCCTGCTTAGAGAGAAATTCTCATATTATATATACATATTTACATATTTTTTCTTCAAAGACTAATGACACATTTATGAGGTTAATAGGCCTGTAATGGGACCATGATACTATTTTTTTAAATTAATTAATTTATTTTGGCTGCATTGGGTCTTCATTGCTACGTGTGGGCTTTCTCTAGTTGTGGCCAGCGGGGGCTACTCTTCATCGCGCTGTGCCGGCTTCTCACTGCGGTGGCTTCTCTTGTTGCAGAGCACGGGCTCTAGGTGCGTGGGTTCCAGTAGTTGCGGTGCGTGGGCTCAGTAGCTGTGGCTCACGGGCTCTAGAGTACAGGCCCAGTAGTTGTGGCTCACGGGCTTAGTTGCTCCATGGCATGTGGGATCTTCCTGGACCAGGGCTAGAACCTGTGTCCTCTGCACTGGCAGGTGGATTCTTAACCACTGTGCCACCAGGGAAGTCCAAATGATAGTACTAATAATATGAAAATAAAAAGCCATTCATTTATACCATGTATTCCTATATGGTGCAAAATGAAATGGGATCATAGAATTTATGTACATAAATGAATCACGAAGAGTTCAGAAATTAAGCTCACTTTGAGAAAACTCATTCTATTCTTTTTTGAAGCAGAGGTTGCGAAATTGTGATGTATAACAAAAATGTTGTGTATACAGACTCCAAAACCAAGCATTGGCCTAAGTTGGCAATAAGTGCAACTTAAATAGAAATTAAACCCAACTAGATCTTCACTGTGGTTATGCAACTTCTGGCTTTAGGGTCTGCACGTTTTACTGAGGTAACAACCTCTTATCTCTTGCCTCTCCTCCTTGTGCCTGCCCCCAGTGCCCCCAGCTTCCTTTTACGTGGCTGTCTTTGGCAATGCTTGCAAATTTTGAAAGCAGAAGAACCTGCTAAGTAAATGGAGAGAATGAAAAATAACACTATATGTGATGTATGAAAACCAACCTAAGAGTATGGACTGAGAAAGAAAATACTAGAAGGAAAACTAAGCAGCAGTCTACCCTCAAGGGAAAAAGAGAAAATAAAAGAATAGGGGGGCTGTTACTCCTAGATCTTCTTCCACATCATCTCCCAATTAGAAGAGTGTGGAAACAAAATTTCAAACTCTGGAAAGGTAATGACTTTGAAGGAGGAGCTAGGGAAATGAATAAATGATAAAGAAGTACAGGGCTTCCCTGGTAGCGCAGTGGTTGAGAATCTGCCTGCCAGTACAGGGGGACACGGGTTCGAGCCCTGGTCTGGGAGGATCCCGCGTGCCGCGGAGCAACTGGGCCCGTGAGCCACAACTACTGAGCCTGCGCGTCTGGAGCCTGTGCTCCGCAACAAGAGAGGCCTCGATGGTGAGAGGCCTGCGCACCGCGATGAAGAGTGGCCCCCGCTTGCCACAACTAGGGAAAGCCCTCGCGCAGAAACTAAGACCCAACACAGCCATAAATAAATAAATAAATTTTTTTAAAAAAAAGTACAGCAGTAGCTTTAGCTGTCAGTGAGTTTCTTTGCTCTGGCATTGGCATTGTCAATACGATCTTTGTTGGTGTTAGCCTTTTCTGTGATCCGTTCTATTTGTCGATTTTGAGCCTCAATCTCATTGCCCATGTCCAGGGCCATGTTTTTTAGATTTCCTAGGATACTTCCCACTTGATTCAGGTTCTCTTCCATTTCATCTTCCCTGGCATCATTTGTTATACTATTACATGGGCATATACAAAGGCCACAGCACTAGTTTAGTTCTGTTAAAGTCTTCTCTGCTTCTCTCATGTCTTTGTTTATTTGGTCCATGCCTTCTTCTGTGTGTTTTAGTTGTTCCCCTTGTTCATCCAGCATAGTGATAGTCTTGATTCCTGTATCCTGAGACTCAATGTCTAAACCCAGGATTCTCCTCGTACTTTCCGGAGACTCATCAGTAACCTGGTTAGCCCTCAGCTGAATTTCTTCTGCTGACAGATTATCCATGATGAATTAAAACTCTTGATAGGTGCAGAAACTGAAATGTAGATACTCAAGCAGTTCTGGCCACTCCCTTCTGGCCGCAGCAGCTTGGACACCTGCAGGCCGAACTCCCACCCATATTTCTTGAAATCCTTCTCCTTTTTATGCCTAGTCTGTTCATTTATTATCTCAGTTCTAGATATTCTAAAGGATACAAAGTAGAATCATATTCTGCTCTCAAGCTGTCTATAATTTCATAATGAAGATAAGGTATCTGCATTTATAATTCAAATCTGAGAGAGAAAATAGTAAGTATCCCACAAAACAGAAAACCTTCTTTAGAATCTAAACAGCCTATAACGAAAAGCAAAGATCTCCACTCCCCTTTCCTATTTATTGGACTGTTTATTAGAGTAGTGCACCAGTGGGCAGTGGAAAGTGGATGTGTATGAACTTTGGAATACGCAGACCTGAATTAATTGCCTAGGGGTAAGGGCTAGGTAAGGAAACTTGAGTCAAATTTTGGAACCAGTTCTCTTGCTTTCCTAATGGACATCCCCATATCTTCTTTTTAGAGCTGTTGAGGGATGAAAAGAAATACACTTTGTAGCATATCTATTATATAATGCATGCCCTTTAAATCATACTGTCTCCTCTGGTACACTTCTCATCTAAATTCAATGAGCCCACTGCAATGGACACAGCCCATCAAGGAAAAATATTTAATTTAAAGGTACCCTGAGAACTGTATATCTGTGTGTTGTTTGTATATCCTTCTTTAAAGCTATAAAAAAAAACACTTGAAATTTCAAAGCATTAAGTATCATGACTAAAAATAAAGTAAATAGAACAAAAAAGACTTATGTTCTATCAAATACAAGTTTTCTTCATGTAGGTTTTGTACATTGCTTTAAACATTCGTCATACTTTTGATTTTTTTGCTATTGTTCTTGTTATGAAAATGAAGTGATTTCTTCCATGTATCTTCTCAATTGTTGTTGATTACAAATGTATCTTTTTATAGTGCAAGTCTGTCTAGAATAGAATTCTTTAGCACAGGCAAAAGTGACACAAGTATAAATGCAGATTTTCTTCTGCAACTCAGCCTAAGTTAGTGTGGACTGTTAATCCATAGCTTCTTATCAGAAGTGCACTAAGGGAGTATATGTCTAGGATATAATTATACTGCAGATCTGTTGATGATTGTAAAACTATTGATCTCCCTTCATTCATTTTATTTTATCTTCTTAAATTTGAACCAGCTTTTAGATTTATTGATCTTTGGTAATGTTTCCTTCATTTCTTTTTCATTTACTTCTGATCTGATCTTTATGATTTCTTTCCTTTGGCTAAGTTTGGTTTTTTTTGTTTTTTGTTGTTCTTCTTTCTCTAGTTGCTTTACGTGTAAGGTTAAATTCTTAATTTGAGATATTTCTTGTTTCTTGAGGTGAGATTGAATTGCTTATAAGCGTCCCTCTTAGAACTGCTTTTACTGTGTCCTGTACATTTTCAGTTTTCGTGTTTTTATTGTCATTTGTTTTTATGTATTTTTAAAATTTCCTCTTTGGTTTCTTCAGTGATCTCGTGGTTATTTAGCAGTGCACTGTTTAACCTCCATATATTTGTGGTTTTTTTACAGTTTTTTTCCCTGTAAATGATTTCTAATCTCATAGTGTTGCGGTTGGAACAGATGCTTCATATGATTTCAGTTTTCTTAAATTTTCCAAGGCTTGATTTGTGACCCAAGATGTGATATAAGCTGGAGAATGTTCCATGTGCACTTGAGAAGAAAGCGTATTCTGCCACTTTCGGGTGGAATGTCCTATAACTATCAATTAAATGTCTGTTCTATTGTGTCATTTAAAGTTTATGATTCCTTATTTATTTTCTGTTTGGATGATCTGTCCATTGGTTTATGTGGGGTGTTAAAGTCCTCTACTATTATTGTGTTACTGTCGATTTCCGCTTTTATGGTTGTTAACAGTTGCCTTACTTATTGAGGTGCTCCTGTGTTGGGTGCATAAATATTTATCATTGTTAAATCTTCTTCTTGGATTGATCCCTTGATCATTATGTAGTGTCCTTCGTTATCTCTTGTAACAGTCTTTATTTTAAAGCCTATTTTATCTGCTATGAGTATTGCTACTCCAGCTTTCTTGTGTTTTCCACTTGCATGGAATATCTTTTTCCATCCCTCGCATTCAGTCTGTATGTGTCCCTAAGTCTGAAGTGGGTCTCTCGTAGACAGCATATATATGGGTCTCGATTCTGTATCCATTCAGCCCGTCTTTGTTTTTTGGTAGGGCATTTAATCCATTTACATTTAAGGTAATTGTCAATATGTATGTTCCTATTACCATTTTCTTAATCATTTTAGGTTTGTTTCTGTGGGTCTTTTTCTTCTCTTATGTTTCCCGCCTAGCGAAGTTTCTTTAGCATTTGTTTTAAAGCTGGTTTGGTGGTGCTGAATTCTCTTAGCTTTTGCTTGTCTGTAAAACTTTTGATTTCTCCAGCGAATCTGAATGAGATCCTTGCTGGGTAGAGTAATCTTGGTTGTAGGTTTTTCTCTTTCATCACTTTAAGTATGTCCTGCCACTCCTTTCTGGCCTGCGGAGTTTCTGCTGAAAAATCAGCTGATAACCTTATGGGGATTCCCTTATAAGTGTTTCTTTGCCTTTCCCTTGCTGCTTTTAATATTTTTTCTTTGAATTTAATTTATTGTTAGTTTGATTAATATGTGTCTTGGTGTGTTTCTCCTAGGGTTTATCCTGTATGGGACTGTCTTCGCTTCCTGGACTTGGGTGGCTATTTCGTTTCCCACGTTAGGGAAGTTTTCAACTATAATCTCTTCAAATATTTTTTCGACCCTTTCTTTTTCTCTTCTTCTTCTGGGACCCCTAAAATGCGAATGTTGGTGTGTTCAGTGTTGTCCCAGAGGTCTCTGAGATTGTCTTGTGTTCTTTTTGTTCTTTTCTCTTTATTCTGCTCCTTGGCAGTTATTTCCACCATCCTGTCTTTCAGCTGACTTATTCGTTATTTTTCTTCATTTATTCTATTACTGATTTCTTCTAGTATATTTTTCATTTCAGTTATTGTGTTGTTTATCTCTGTTTGTTTGTTCTTTAGTTGTTTTAGGTCTTTGCTAAACATTTCTTGTATTTTCTCGATCCGTGCCTCCATTATATTTCCAATGTTCTGAATCATCTTTACTATCATTACTCTGAATTATTTTTCAGGTAGGTTGCCTATTTACTCTTCATTTATTTGTTCTTGTTGGTTTTTACCTTGTTTCTTCAACTGTAAGATATTATTTTTGTCGTTTCATTTTTTTTGTTTTTTGATGCGTGGGATTGTTTTCCTGTCTTATGGGTTGTTTGGCCTGAGGCCTCCAGCACTGGAGTTTGTAGGCTGTTGGGTAGAGCTAGGTCTTGATACCGAGATGAGGACCTCTGGGAGACCTCACTCTGATGAATATTCTCTGTGGTCTGAGGTTCTCTGTTCATCCTGTGGTTCAGACTCGGATCTCCGACCACAGGAGCTCGCCTGACCCCAGGTCCAAGAACCAAGATCCTGCAAGCCGTGCGGGGTGGCCATGAAAAATAAAAGCAAAAAAGGAGCACAACAATAAGAAAGAGTAAAAAATAAGATTAGAAAACAAACAGATATGTTAGAAAAAAATAAAAATAAAGATGAAACAACAACCAGGAGGTAAAACAGAACCACAGTAGCAATAAATGGAAAAAAAAAAAAACCCGTAAAAGGCCTTGGCTATGGGGGGGTGGACCTTAGGCAGGGGCGGTGTTTAGGCAGCAGGCGGGGTTTAGGCTAGGTCCCATGTGGCCAGAAAAGGCCCTGGGGGTGGGGGTTGGGGCTTAGACTCAGGGAGGCTGGAGGCCCCCAGAGTTCCCCTGGCCTAGGAGGGCAGAGGACCAGGCCCGGGACCCCAGGAGGTTCCCTGGGCCTGAGTGGGTGGGGGAAATGCTAGGCGTGTTCCCCCAATCCTCTGATCCCAGAGGGTCCCTCCTCATTCGCCCCTCCTCTGCTTCCCTGCCTCCCTCCCTCTCACGCCCCTAGGACCCACGCGGCCAGAGGGGGCCCCAGAGGGCATAGGGAGAGGGTGAGGGAAACACCAGCTATGCTTCCCCTGATCCTCCGGTTCCTGAGTGAACCCGCCCCATCAGCCTCTCTTCCTCTTCCTTCCTCCTCCCTTCCTCCTCCCTTCCTCCTACACCCCTAGGACCCACGTGGCAGAGGGGGCCCCGGAGTGCAGAGGACCTTACCCAGGAGCCCTGGAGGCTTCCTGGGGCACAAGTGGGTGGGGGGAACGCTAGGCACATTCTCCCCTGAGCCTCCAATCCCAGAGGTTTCACCCCACCGTCCACCTCTCCTTCTCTTCCCCCCCTCCTCCCATCTTCCTACCTCCCTTGGAACAACGTGGCCAGAGAGGGCTCCGGAGGATGGAGGACCAGACCCGGGAGCCCAGCAGGCTTCCTGGGTCCTAAGTGGGCAGGAGAAATGCTAGGCACATTCTCCCCTGATCCTCTGGTCTCGGTGGTTCCCCTCCCTGTCCGCCTCTCCTCTTCTTCCCCCCTCCTCCCGTCCTCCTATGCCCCTAGGACCAATGTGGCCAGAGGGGCCCCTGGAGGGCGGAGAACCCGGCCTGGAAGCCCAGCAGGCTCACTGGGGCCCGAGTGGGCAGGAGAAACATTAGGTGCATTCTCCCCTGATCCTCCGGTCCCGGAGGGCCCCTCCCTGTCTGCCTCTCCTCTTCTTCCCCCCCGTCACTCCTACGCCCCTAGGACCAGTGCAGCTGGAGGGAATCCTGGAGGGCAGAGGCCCTGGCCCGGGAGCCCAGCAGGTCCCTGGGGCCCGAGTGGGTAGTGGAAACGCTAGGCACATTCTCCTCTCATTCTCCAGTCCCGGGGGGGTCCCTCCAGGCGTGGGAACCCCTACCTTCCCCATACCACCCCTCAGGGACGCCAATTCCATCCGGCCTCCACTTCTCCCCCCTCACTCCCCTCACCACATCCCACTCAGTTGCTCAGGGGTTCCTCCAGTACCCCTGAGTGTCAAGGTCCCCCAAAAGCATCTGGTAGGTGCCCTAGTTGTGGGGAGATGTGAACTCCACGTCCTCTCACTCTGCCATCTTCACTTCGCCTCAGCTGAAAAATGATTTAACTTAACACATTATATACTGTGGGTTTTTTGCAGAAACTAACACCTGTGGCTGGCAATTTGTTATGTAAATGAATATTGAAACACTGGCATTTGAGTAAATATCAACAGCTTGTTTTGCATTTAATGTAGTTATTGGAAACTTTGTACATGTCTTACTAGAGCATTCTTTTATTTCGTTAGAGTGTGATAGGCAGTATAGCAGGCACCTCTGTGCATGGAAACAGAATATCTATTACAAATATACTGTGTTTCACTGAGCTTTCCCCTGGAAGAGCAGACTCTACACTTTCTGGAGGCAGGTTTTTTTTTAGTCCCATGGTATTATTTCTTCTAGAATATGTTCTTTTATTTTACCTTATATTCATATAAGTGTGTCTTCATGGGGGGCTTTTTTAGAAATTTTCTAAATAATATGATGTGTTTCTGAATACGAGTAAATCAATCTGAGGAGAAAAGTGAGGGACCTAGAGGATAGTCGTGGAGACCAGGATTAGTCTTAGGCATGCTGACATTTAACTGTCTCTTCCTACTGTGTCCCTCTCTTCTCCTTGGTGAGTGCTATAGACTGAATGTTTGTGTTCCTCCCTCCCCAAATTCATACGTTGAAACCTAGTCCCCAATGTGATGATATTTGGATGTAAGTGCTTTCAGAGATGATTTAATCTTGAGGATGGAGCCCTCATGAATGGGATTACCAGCACACTTTGGTGATATTGTGGGTTTGGTTCCAGACCACTGCAATAAAGAGAATATCACAACAAAGCAAGCCACACAATTTTTTTGCTTTCCCAGTGCATGTAAAAGTTATGTTTACACTATACTGTAGTCTATTAAGTGTGCATTATGTCTAAAAAATGTACATACCTTAATTTAAAATACTTTATTGCTAAAAAATGGTAACCAGCATCTGAACTTTCAGCCAGTCACAATCTTTTTGCTGGTGGAGGGGTTTGCATGCATGGATGGCTGCTGACTGATCAGGGTGGTGGTTGCTGAAGGTTGGTGTGGTCGTGACAATTTCCTGAAATTAAGACAACAATGAAGTTTGCTACGTCGATTCACTCTTCCTTTCATCAACATTTTCTCTGTGGCATGCAATGCTGTTTGATTGTATTTCACCCACAGTAGGACTTCTTTCAAAATTGGAGTCAGTCCTCTCAAACCTTGCCACTGTTTTATCAACTAAGTTTATGTAATATCCTAAATCCTTTCTTGCCATTTCAACAATCTTTGCAGTGTCTTTACCAGGAGTAGATTCCATCTCAATAAACCACTTTCTTTGCTCATTCAAGAAACAACTCCTCATCTATTAAATTGTTATCAAGGAGTTGCAGCAATTCAGTCACATTTTCAGGCTCCAGTTCTAATTCTGGTTCTCTTGCTACGTCCACCACATCTGCAGTTACTTCTTTCAATGAAGTCTTGAACCCCTCAAATCATCCATGAGGGTTGGAATCAACTTCTTCCAAAATCCTGTGTATGTTGATATTTTGGCCTCTTCTTATGGATCATGGATGTCTTTAATGGCATCTGGAATGGTGAATCCTTTCCAGAAGGTTTTCAATTGATTTTACTCAGATCCATCAGAGGAATCACTATCTATGGAAGCCATAGCCTTACAAAATACCTTTCTTAAATAATAAGACTTGAAAGTGAACATTACTCCTTGACCCATGGCTGCAGAATGGATGTTGTATTAGCAAGCATGAAAACATCATTAATTTCACTGTACATCTCCATCAGAATTTTTGGGTGATCAGGTGCATTGTCAATAAGCATTCATATTTTGAAAGGAATTTTTTTTTCTGGGAAGTAGGTCTCCACAGTGGACTTATATTCAGTAAACCATATTTTTATACAGATGTGCTGTCATCCAGGCTTTGTTGGTCCATTTAAAGAGCTCAGGCAGAGTCCATTTCGTGTAATTCTTAAGGGCCCTAGGATTTTTGGCATGGTAAATGAGCATTGGCTTCAACTTAAAGTCACCAGCTGCATTAACCCCTAACAAGAGAGTCAGTCTGTCCTTTGATGCTTTGAAACCAGGCATTGACTTCTCCCTATATCTATGAAAGTCCTAGATGGCATCTTCTTGCTTGCAATAGAAGAGCATTTCATCTACATTAAAACTTGTTGTGTAGTGGAGCCACCTTCATTAATCATCTTAGCTAGATCTTCTGGATAACTTGCTATAGCTTCCACATCAGCACTTGCTGCTTCCTCTTGCACTTTTATGTTATAAAGAAGGCTTCTTTCCTTAAACTTTATTTGCCAACTTCTGCTAGGCTTAATTTTTTCCTGCAGTTCCCTTACCTTTTTCACCCTTCATAGAAGTGAAGAGAGTTAGGGCCATCCTCTGGATTAGGCTTTGGCTTAAGGCAATGTTGTGGCTGGCCTGATCTTCTATCCAGACCACTACGTATTCATTCAGCCAGTCTGTGTCTTTTTGTAAAATTTACTTATTTTTATTTTATTTTTTAAAATTTATTTTTGGCTGTGTTGGGTCTTTGTGGCTGCATGTGGGCCCTCTCTAGTTGTGGTGAGCTGGGGCTACTCTTCATTGCAGTACATGGGCTTCTCATTGTGGTGGCTTCTCTTGTTGCAGAGCACAGACTCTAGGCGCATGGGCTTCAGCAGTTGTGGCACATGGGCTCAGTAGTTGTGGGTCACGGGCTCTAGAGCGCAGGCTCAGTAGTTGTGGTGCACGGGCTTAGTTGCTCCACAGCATGTGGGATCTTCCCGTACCAGGGCTTGAACCCACGTCCCCTGCATTGGCAGGTGGATTCTTAACCACTGCGCTACCAGGGAAGACCCAGTCTGTGTCTTTGGGTTGGAGTGTTTAATCCATTCACATTTAAGGTAATTATTGATATATATGTTCCTATTACCATTTTCTTCATTGTTTTAGGTTTGTTTTTGCAGGTTTTTTTCTTTTCTTGTGTTTCCCACTTAGAGAAGTTCCTTTAGCATTTGTTGTAGAGCCTCGTTTGGTGGTGCTGAATTCTCTTAGCTTTTGCTTGTCTGTAAAGCTTTTGATTTCTTTGTCGAATCTGAATGAGATCCTTGCTGGATAGGTTATTCTGGGTTGTAGGTTCTTCCCTTTCATCACTTTAAATATATTGTGCCACTCCCTTCTGGCTTGCAGAGTCTCTGCTGAGAAATCAGCTGTTAACCTTATGGGAGTTCCCTTGTATGTTACTTGTCATTTTTCCCTTGTTGCTTTTAGTAATTTTTCTTTGTCTTTATTTTTTGTCTGTTTGATTACTGTGTGTCTCGGTGTATTTCTCCTTGGCTTTATCCTGCCTGGGACTCTCTGCACTTCCTGGACTTGGGTGGCTATTTCCTCTCCCATGTTAGGGAATTTTTTGACTATGATCTCTTCAAGTATTTTCTCAGGTTCTTTCTCTCTCTCTTCTCCTTCTGGGACCCCTATCATGCGAATGTTGGTGTGTTTAATGTTGTCGCAGAGGTCTCTTAGGATGTCTTCATTTCTTTTCATTCTTTTTTCTTTATTCTGTTCTGCAGCAGTGAATTCCACCATTCTGTCTTCCAGGTCACTCCTCCGTTCTTCTGCCTCAGTTATTCTGCTATTGATTCCTTCTAGTGTATTTTCCATTTCAGTTATTGTATTGTTCATCTCTATTTGTTCTTTAATTCTTCTAGATCTTTGTTAAACATTTCTTGCATCTTCTCAATCTTTGCCTGCATTCGTTTTTTGAGGTCCTGGATCATCTTCACTATCAATATTCTGCATTCTTTTTCTGGAAGATTGCCTATCTCCCCTTCATTTAGTTGTTTTTCTGGGGTTTTATCTTGTTCCTTCATCTGGGACATAGTCCTCTGTCTTTTCATTTTGTCTATTTTTCTGTGATTGTGGTTTTCATTCCACAGGCTGCAGGATTGTAGTTCTTCTTGGTTCTGCTGTCTGCCCTCTGGTGGATGAGGATCTCATTTTAACTGTGTTTTATCTTATTTGGAGCTGGTGATCTTCTTGGATGTGTAAGTTAATAATTTTCAGCAAATTTGGGATGTTTTCAGCCATTTAAAATTTAGTTTTTCTGTTCCTTTCTCTCTTTCCTCTTTTCTGGTACTCCTATCACATATATTTTGGTATATTTGATACCAAATGTCCACATTTCTCTGAGGCTCGGATATTTTTCTTCATTCTATTTTTTTCTGTTTTTCAAATTGTATAATCTCTATCCATTTATGTGTCTTCAAGATTGTTGAGTGTTCCTTCTCTCAGTTCAAATCTACTGGTGAGTCCTTCCAATGAATTTTTATTTTTATTAATATTTACACTACTTTTCAATACCAAAATTTCCATTTTTTAAAAAATAATTTCTGCCTCTTTATTGGTATCTCTGATGAAACTGTGTCTTCATATCAGGCTTTACTTCTTTAAGCATGATTTACTTTAGTTGTTGATATATTTTTCAATGGTTGTTTTGAAGTCTTTGTCTGTTAAATCTGGTCCTTCTCAAAGTCAGTTTCTGTTGCTTGCTTTTTTGCCTGAGGATGTGTCAAACATTCCTCTTCCTTTGCACTTCTCATATGGTTGTTTTTGTTGTTGTTGAAAGCTGAACATTTTGGGTAATGTATTATAGCAACTCTGGATACTGATTCCCCTCCCTGCTCTCCTGGCTTGTTGTTATTTGCTTTTTTATTTGTTTTGTGACTTGGCTAAGATTATTTTTGTGAAGTCTATTTCTTCCACAGTGTGAAGCAGTGTGAAACCTCAGAGGGTCCATGAATGGGTTCATGGAGCTTCTCACATTGTCAACCTGGAAATGGACTTTATGTGTTTTGTCTACTACTAAGATTTTTCTTGTGTTTATCTTGAATAATTAAAAAAATTGGAAATAGCAGCGTTTAGTATTCTGATTTTCTCTTTTCTTATCCTAAACGTGTTCCTTTTTAAAAATAGCATTTTTTTTTTTTTTTAAGATCATGATTTTAATGGCTGCTCTGCCATTTTACTCTGTTGGTACAACCAATTCTCTAGGGAGGCCCTTAACCATTCTTGCTGTTACAGTTTTCTGTCTTCTTTGCTCTGTGATCCTATGCTCTGTTAGCAGAGTTGTCATTCTAAAGCAAAGATATGATCTTTACCAGGGTTCTGTTGTATATAAGCAAGGCTACTGGCTATGGTGACATATGGCTCAAGCTACTCACTTCCAAGGTGCTGGTCCTGAGTGCAAGGTGCAGTTCCACAGCCTTATCTTGGTGCTTAAGACCTTCACATACTACCCCAGCAACTTCTTTAGCCTTTCTCACTAATGAATCCTTCATTTTCTACCTGTATGGACACTTGCCCTCCCTTGCGCTACCCCAAATATTCTTGCCTCTGTGCTGTGGTTTTGCATTATGTTACCATAAATTCTTATCTCCCTTGTGTTACTGTTAGAGAATTACTGCTACAGACATTTTCCTGGGGCTTCCAGCCAAAAACTCTTCTTTCTCTCCTATACTGTAGTAGGTCTTTGTGATGAGTATTTTCTAGGGAGATTTATGCTCAGTCAAAATTATCACTTTAGATGACTGTAGTCATTTAGTAATTACTTTAGGTGTCTGGTCATTCTCTCCTATTTCCTTCCTCCTTTTTATTTGTTAAAGACCTCCTCTGTACCTAGCACCTCGCTTTGGAAGTGCTGGCATACCTTTTACACCATTAGAATAACAGTGTAGAGAAATGGACCTACATTAATTTTCTTCCTAGGGCAATCATTGTGGTTTTTCAAGCATAACATCCTTGTTTTTCATTAATTAAAACACATGGAATGTTTTATTCTTCATAAAAGACCTTGGTTGTTACTGGCAATTATTTAATTTTTTCAAAAATAAAAACAATGTGGGGGTGGTATGGGGTATCAAGCAGCGAGTGTCCCCTTCAAAGAATAGCAAGAAGCAGGACACCGTGAGACCTGACTGTTTTGGGTGTAGATGTGGCAGCTTCTTTTTATGAAATCTAAAAACAGTTTTATCCTGTAGACAAAAGGAGAAAAAAACTTTAGAGACACAGATATTAACAGGTAACTCTGTATTCATTAAATAACTATGCATAGGATTGTGACCCAGTAGCTTACAGATCAAAATTTGAGTCAGGCTACAAGCCTGCCTCCTTCAGGATCACCTCATAGGCTATTTTTCAAGTATGCTTCTGATGTTGGTGGAGAGGGCAGGCGTATCAAGAAGAAGGAACTAATTAAATACTTTGTTACTGCCATGTTTAGTGAAATTGAGATAAATTCTCGCCAGGAACATTTTTCTTTATCAACTTGACCTTAAACGACTTTTTCTCTGACTCTACCCAGGACATCTTAAAAGCCTATGCCATTTTCTCCCTACAAAATATGCCTAACAGGATCCCCAAATAGTACAGACTATCAAGACAGAGATGTCTTCTGTTTGCTCTTTGGGTGGAAGGTTTTTAAGCACTACAAACTTTGCTAACAATCTGATGCCCAATGCCTTAGGTAAAGGCACTTAAGCGTAAAGAAGGTAACTCACTGTAAAGATGCCCAGAGATGACATATTAATCTGCTTGGGCTGCTTTAACAAAACACTACCGACTGGGTAGCTTAAAGAATAGATATTTATTTCTCATAATTCTGGAGGCTTAAAATCTAGCATCAAGGTGCTGGCAGATTCAGTTCCTGGTGAGGACCCTCTTCCTGGCTTGCAGGTGGCCACCTTCCTGCTGTGTCCTTACACAGTGGAGAGAGAGTGCGCAAGCTCTATCTCTTCTTATAAGGACACTAATCCCATCATGGGGGCCCCACCCTTATGACCTCATCTAAACTTAATTTCCTCCTAAAGGCCTGCCACCAAATAGCATTACTTGCGGACTTCAACATATGAATTTGGGGAGTACATAAACATTCAGTACATAACAGGTGATCGCCCCCACATTTATCATTGGATTTTAAGATAATCATAGAGCCCACATCCCCAGCTAATGTAGGATGTGTGCACCTGTACACTGGGAGAGGGTTAACAACTCCTCTCTGAGAATCAGAGTTCAATAGTCCTGAGAGAAAACTTGGCAGGCAGGAAACTCTCTCTCTTTCCGTCTCTCTTTCCTCTCAGGCCTCTTTTGGGATATAATCAACATACCCTGCAATTAATCCATTTCAAGTGTACAATTCAACAGAGGAGTCCCTTTGTAAGTGTTGCGGGAAGGCTATTCTTAAATGAAACAAAAATGTGATAAAAGAGAATGTTTGGGGATCTTTCTCACATAAAGAGAATTGATTAGTGACAATGACACCACCAGCTCAAAAACAGGAACACTGATGCTGTGAACTAAGACACCTAGGTTATTTTGTGAGAAATGCTTCATAGGTAATTCTGAATGAATGTTGGCTGTTGTTCTTTGTTGGTTTAAATATAGGTCTTGGCCACTTGTATGCTTATATTGTTTTGGATGTTTTCTTGTATTCAGTTCAATTCAAAATGGGGTTATTTGCGATTGAACAAAATGGGGGATAATTTCACTGTGGGTCTAACATTTGGCTAGGACACAGGTAAGATGAATGTTATGAGAAAGATAGAGTGGAGGCATTGGCTAGGTCCACACTAACTAAGTCTCTAACAGGAAAACTTCTGTGTTTAGTTTGGAGTTTTGTAATGTAGACTCTAATTCCATTGTGCGTCTTGTTTAGGCTGCTTTGGGGGGATGGTGACTGTCTTCTTCCCTGTACTCTGTGTGCTCTCACTACCTGCTGCCTCTGTACACAGACAGGCAGCTGCAATAATGAGGTGTAATAAATCAGATGCTGAGCTCATGGCAGGAGTTACACATTATTCAAGACTTTCACAGGGGAGCTTGGACTAAGACTGTCCAGGTAATGCTGCAATCAATCACAGAGTAGAAAAACTGCCTCAGTCTGCCAAGCGAAATCAGAGAAGGCTGTCTCAGAACATTGCCAAGCGACCTTGTGGTGGGTGAAAGCAGCATGAAAATCATAAGGTGATAGGATACTATTTGGGCTGCCTCTCCTAATGGAAGTTTTGAGTGTATTACCTGGACTTTCCCTCTTTTCTAGCAGAAACAATTGTGATAAAATTACCTTGGAAGAACATTGGAAGTTTATTTTTGAGACTAGTCATCTCTTGTTCAATAGTAAGTGAATTTCACTGTGCTTGAAGTATTATAGTCAGTTTGAGTTATAAACAAACGCAAAACACATTGTCTTTAATTAGGAGATTCAAAAATGCCAATATTTTCTTATTTCTATCCCTCTTGTCAAGGAAACAGAAACTGCACATTGTAATATAAAAATCAGAATTACTCATTTGTTCATGGTCACTTACCTTCAAGTGTCTGAAGGAGGAGGGGAAGTATTGACAGGTGGGTCTCCATGAAAAGTTACATGTTTAAATAAGTTGTTTCAACCTAATTATATAGGATTTGTACTTTTAACTGATGCCTTTAAAATTAATGTCAAATACAACAAAGTGTTATGTTAATCAGAAGTCCTCAGATGCTGGCCCTAGTAGCAGGGAATAATTTTGGAACAAGGAACACGCTTATTATTATCCTTATTATCTACTTTAGTAATTCACGTGGCAAGAGTACTGTACTTAGCCTGTGTGGTAAAAATGTTAAGTTATCAATACAGGTGCTGTATAAACATGTTTATTGATAAAGCTAGTATGTTTAGAGTTTAGAGATTGCTATATGAAATTAGGAATATTTACACTGTGAAAAGTGAGAAGTGAAAAGAAAGGATCTTTCAGTTGTGAAAATTAGATATTTGGAGTCCTAAATGTTAAGACATTGTTAAATTGATGACTACAACAAGTCTCCATTTCCTGTAGACACACCTCTTTGAAATACATGGCTTTACTGTCCATCTTTTTAAGAGGTAGAGTCTTTTATCCCGTTTATTTACCTAGAATGACCTTGTGACTGGCTTTGACCAAAAGAATGTGGAGTGAGTAATATTTGTGACAATCTGATCTAGGACTCAAGGGGACTTTTGACTTCCTCTTACCCCATAGAATGTAGTGTGTCTGTGTGAGGAAGCTTGGTAGAGCCTCATAAAGGGTGAGACCATGTGGAGCTGAGATGGGATCTTCCAGCTGAGGTCCCTCTGGATGAATCAGTCCCCAGTTGAACAGCCACATGAATAATCTCAGATGAGACAAGCAAAAGAACTTTTCAAAAGTTCTTTTCAAAACTTGAGCCTGGCCCAAATAGAATTGTGAGCAAATATAATCCTGTTTTAGCCCCTTCTGGGGTACTTTGTTATGCAGTGATAGATACCTAACACAGTTATTCTAAATGCCAGCATGCAGGGTTAAGTCTAGTAAAAGGACTAAGAATTCATGATCTTGCTCTTTGTTTCTCTTAAATGCTCCATTTAACTAGTTTTCTGTTTTTGATCAACTGTTGTAAGGTACTACATGGTTAGGAAAGCTCAGCATTATCAACTTACAATCAGCTGTTCTTAAGGCATTTTATGTATTAGCCAATCCCACTATATGACTCCCATTACCTCCCTGTGTTTAATAATACCTCTCCTTCCAGTCTGGCGTCCTCTCTTTGTAGACAAAAAGACTACAGGGTCTATCGTTTGTTGATCTTTCAGTCTCCGGTTCTCAGTAGAGTGCCTTCCACATGTACTGTTCAGTGGGCGATTATCGATTGATTGGGTACATCTTTGTTGTGCTTCTGCCAGAGTCTATAGTCTTTGCTGGCAGGTAACTCATTCTCTGACTCCAGGATCCAGATAACTGCCTGGCCCATGGCAGATAATCAATGCATTCTTGGGATTGATGGATGCCTTTTGCTTATTTCTCTAATCTCTGTCAAGGAAAAGTAGAGGAAAGTTATATACAAAAATAAATGATTTTACTTCTGTGAGAGCCAAAAAAGTACAGTGTGAATCCATCACCTTCAATGAATTCCTGGCTCAGACCACTGCATGTTAAATGGTAAAGTAACTGCAAGTACTCTAAGACTTCTGCAGTGAGAAGGGGAGCACCATTTCAGGAACAGATAATTGTAAGTTACCTTTTGTTTTTTTTTTTAATTTATTTTTAATTAATTTATTTAATTTATTTATTCTTGGCTGCACTTGGTCTTCACCGCTGTGTGCAGGCTCTCTCCAGTTGCGGCGAGCGGGGGCCACTCTCCGTTGCCGTGCACGGGCTTCTCATTGCGGTGGCCTGTCCTGTTGCGGAGCACGGGCTCTAGGCGCATGGGCCCCAGCAGTTGTGGCACTTGGGCTCAGCAGTTGTGGCTCGCGGGCTCTAGAGCGCAGGCTCAGTAGTTGTGGCGCACGGGCCCAATTGTGCCGTGGCATGTGGGATCCTCCCGGACCAGGGCCTGAACCCATGTCCCCTGCACTGGCAGGCGGACTCCCAACCACTGTGCCACCAGGGAAGCCCTGTAAGTTACCTTTTAAAATCTCCAGTTGGTGCATATATTTAAAAGTGAAATATGCATTGCTAGTGGGCTCCATCTCACAAAAGTGAGAGCTTCCTGCTCTTCCTGTCAGTGCCTGACAGTTCATGTTTTTCTTAATACTCAGTATGCCTTCTGTCCCCTACTAGAATAGGTGACTTTAAGAAGAGGACCTCCACCGTGATGACGATGGACTGGAAGGGTTCTGAAGGAGATGTGAGAACAAGTTGCCTCACTTCCGTTCTGAAAGTGAGCAGAAGCACAGCCAAGTAGTCGGGAAGAGCCAGCAGGGCTCTTGGGTTGTAGGCATTGTCCCATTGTGTTCAGAAAATCCCCTCTGGCTTTGTTGGATATTCCCTGTTAGATTCTTTAAAGTAGCAAAACAACCCTCTGTTTTGAGGAAGAGAGGAAAGTGACTGATGTGTGACGTATGGACTGCCCACATACTCATTAAGGGTCATATAATGTATGCAGTCAAAACTTTGGAATTAATGAAAAGAATGTTGGTGGTAGAGATTTAGGAAGGATCTAGAAGCAGGTACTCTCTTCAGGGGGTTGCCCGTTCTAGTGACCACCTAAAGAGCTAGAAGTCATGCACGTGAATCATTAGCATCAGGCCAGTGAAAGAGGATTCTGGGAACAAGCCAGCTCTGAAGATGGAAAAGCATTCCTTTTACCAGATAAGTATGACCCTAGGCCTAAATGAAATACATTTAGATCTCACTTAGATTGTGACATCCAGATGTCTGAATTAGGAAAATTACAAGTTTGCTGGATGTTCCTATTTCAATATGGATTGAGGGGATAAACATCACATGCAAAGATTTTTGGAAAGTACAATTTGATGACCTCAGCATGCAAGGCATAGACCAGAATTCCAAATCTCACAGATGTTTTCTTTTGGCTGATATTAAAAATAGTCCTTCCAAACTTTGTTTTGGTTTGTTCTCACCTTTTGGCTATTGTGAATAGTGTTGCTATTAATATTTATATAGAAGTTTTTACTTACACACCTGTTTGGAATACATACCTACGAGTAGAATTGCAGTAATTCTAAGTTTAATTTTTTTAGGAAATGTCAGACTGTTTTCCATACTGATTGTACCATTTTCTATTCCCACTAGCATTGGACAAGGGTTGTGATTTTCCCGCATCCTTGCCAACAGTTGGTATATTCCACTGTTTTGATTATAGCCATCCTAGTGGGTGTAAAGTGGTATCTCCTTATGGTTTTGATTTGCATTTCCCTAATGAATAATGATGTGGAGCATCTTTTCATGTGCTTGCTGGCCATTTGTATATCTTCTTTGGAACAGTATCTATTCAAGTGCTTTGCTTATATTATAACTGAATTGTTTGTCTTTTTGTCATTGAGCTGCACGTAGCTTGATATTTCCTGTTCTTGTCCTTTATATGAGTGAGATGGTGCAGCATGTACTCTCTTGTCATGGGTTCCTTTTGCATAATATTGTGTTTTTGTATTCATCTGTATTATTACACATGGTGGTAGAGCATTTATGCTCGTTGCTGTGTTATTTGCCACTTTACATTTGTAATTTATTCTCCTTTATGTTTTTGATGGACATTCTATAGTTTCCAGTTTTTGGCTATTCCAAATCACACTGCAATAACAATTCTAACGGCTCATAGTGAGCATTTCTGTACATGCCTGTTGGTGCTGGCAGCTGTGGAAGGATTGACTGACAGCAGTTTATACCACAAAGCAATTAGTCTGAGTGATCTGGAGCCTTGGACACAGATGTTATCATGGGTTATTATTTCTAACGGAGTTGTTTCCTTAAAGGAGGACTCATGACACTTAGCAACCACCTCTCTCTCCAGTTGAAAGCATGTTGACGCGTAGGTGTCTGCACCTCCAGGTTATAGGGTTTCTTTTTTTCTTTTTCTTTTTTTTATTGAAGTATTCTTGATTTTCAATATTATATTCTCAATAGTTTCAGGTGCACAACATAGTGATTCACTATTTTTATAGATTATACTCCATTTAAAGTTATTATTATAAAATATTGGCTATATTCCCTGTGCTGTACAATAGATATTTGTAGCTTACTTATTTTATACATAGCAGTTTGTGCCTCTTAATCCGCTACCCCATTTTACCCCTCTCCCCTTCTGTCTCCCTATTGGTAACCACTAGTTTGTTCTCTATAACTGTGAGTCTATTTCTGTTTTGTTGTATTCATCTGTTTGCTTTATTTTTTAGATTCCATATACAAGTGAGAACATACAGTATTTGTCTTTCTCTGTCTGACTTATTTCACTAAGCACAATACCCTCCAGGTTCATCCATGTTGTTGCAAATGGCAAAATGTCCTTTTTTTAGTGGTTGAGTAATATTCCATTGTATATATATACCACATATTCTTCATCCTTTCATCTGTTGATGGACACTTAGGTTGCTTCTATATCTTGGCTAATGTAAATAGTGCTGCTATGAACTTTGGGGTGCATGTATCTTTTTGAATTAGTGTTTTTCTTTTCTTTGGATATATACCCAGAAATGGAATAACCGAATCATATAGTAGCTCTATTTTTAGTTTTTTGACGACCTCCATTCTGTTTTCCACAGTGGCTCACCAATTTACCCACCACCGTGTATTAAGATTCCCTTTTCTCCACATCCTCACCAACCAGGTAATAGGGTTTCTCAAGGTCAGAAATAGCCTTATTTTTGTTAGTTCCTCTGTCACAAACAGGATTGTGCCTTCTGTAGATTTAATAGATGCAATGGAGGCGTATGGACTAGATACTTATGGAATATTAATAAAAATGAAAGATCCACATACAATAAACATCTGAAGACTTGCTAAGACATGGTGTTTTCTTTCTTTTCTGCTTGTCCCTAGAACTTTGGAGTCTGTAATTTCTTGGACTCCTGTATGGAATGCTCTTATATGCAGCTAATCAGCATCTTTAACTCCTGCTCCATGTGGATCCAGAGTGTAGACTTTCTGCAGCAGCCCTCTATGGACATCTTTACACTAGTACTAGACAACTATTTCTTAGCACTTTAGCACTTTAAAAATACTTTAGATTAATAGTGATGAGAGTGGACATCCTTGTCTTGTTCCTGATCTTAGAGGAAATGCTTTCAGTTTTTCACCATTGAAGATGATGTTTGCTGTGGGTTTGTTATATATGGCCTTTATTATGTTGAGGTAGGTTCCCTCTATGCCCACTTTCTGGACAGTTTTTATCATAAATGGGTGTTGAATTTTGTCAAAAGCTTTTTCTGCATCTATTGAGATGATCATATGAGGTTTTTTTCCTTCAATTTGTTAATAAGGTGTATCACATGGATTGATTTACGTATATTGAAGAACCCTTGTATCCCTGGGATAAATACCACTTGATTATGGTGTATGATTCTTTTAATGTGTTGTTGGATTCTGTCTGCTAGTGTTTTGTTGAGGATTTTTGCGTCTATATTCATCAGTGACATTGGTCTGTGATTTTCTTTTTATGTGATATCTTTGTCTGGTTTTGGTATCAGGGTGATGGTGGCCTCATAGAATGAGCTTAGGAATGTTCCTTCCTCTGCAATTTTTTGGAAGAGTTTGAGAAGGATAAATGTTAGCTCTTTGCTAAATGTTTGATAGAATTTGCCTGTGAAGCCATCTGGTCCTGGACTTTTGTTTGTTGGAAGATTTTTAATCACAGTTTCAATTTCATTACATGTGATTGGTCTGTTTATATTATCTATTTCTTCCTGGTTCAGTCTTGGAATGTTATACCTTTCTAAGACTTTGTCTGTTTCTTCCAGGTTGTCCATTTTATTGGCATACAGTTGCTTGTAGTAGTCTCTTATGATGCTTCGTATTTCTGTGGTGTCTGTTGTAACTTCTCCCTTTTCATTTCTAATTTTATTGATTTGCATCCTCTCCCTCTTTTTCTTGATGAGTCTGGCTAAAGGTTCATCAATTTTGTTTATCTTCTCAAAGAACTAGCTTTTTAAAAAATTGATCTTTGCTATTGTTTTCTTTGTTTCTATTTCATTTATTTCTGCTCTGATCTTTATGATTTCTTTCCTTCTACTAACTTCCATGCTAGCATTGGAAGTCCTATCCACGGCAATCAGAGAAGAAAAAGAAGTAAAAGGAATCCAAATCAGAAAAGAAGAAGTAAAACTGTCACTGTTTGCAGATGACATGATACTATACATAGAAAATCCTAAAGATGCCACCAGAAAACTACTAGAACTAATCAATGAATTTGGTAAAGTTGCAGGATACAAAATTAATGCACAGAAATCTCTTGCATTCCTATACAGTAACAACAAAAGATCAGAAAGAGAAATTAAGGAAACACTTCTATTCACCATTGCAACAAAAAGAATAAAATAGCTAGGAATAAACCTACCTAAGGAGGTAAAAGACCTGTACTCAGAAAACTATAAGACACTGATGAAAGAAATCAAAGATGACACAAACAGATGGAGACATATACATGTTCTTGGATTGGAAGAATCAATATTGTGAAAATGACTATACTACCCAAAGCAATCTACAGATTTAGTCCAATCCCTATCAAATTACCAATGGCATTTTTCACAGAACTAGAACAAAAAACCTTAAAATTTGTATGGAGACACAAAAGACCCTAAATAGAAGATGTGGTACATATGTACAATAGAATATTACTCAGCCATAAAAAGGAACAAAATTGGGTCATCTGTAGAGACGTGGATGGACCTAGAGACTGTCATACAGAGTGAAGTCAGAAAGAGAAAAACAAATATCGTATAGTAACACATACATGTGGAATCTAGAAAAATGGTACAGATGAACCAATTTACAAGGCAGAAATAGAGACACAGATGTAGAGAACAAATGTATGGATACCAAGGGGGGAAAGTGAGGGGGGGTAATGAATTGGGAGATTGGGATTGACCTATATACACTAATATGTATAAAATAGGTAACTAATGAGAACCTGCTGTATAGCACAGGGAACTCTACTCAATGCTGTGTGGTGACCTAAATGGGACAGAAATCCAAAAAAGAGGGGATATATTTATAGGTATAGCTGATTCACTTTTCTGTACAGAAGAAACTAACACAACATTGTAAAGCAACTATACCCTAATAAAAAACACTCTACATTATTTTGTTAGTTATTTCGTAATGACTCTGAAGCAGATAAAATTCTTAAGCGATGAATTTGCCTTTATTTCCTTCAAAGTAAGAAAAAACATCAACATGACTCCTCTTTTCTTATTAGGTTGGAGGATAAAAAATACTTCTTGATTTATAGTTTGAAGGAACAGGGTGTATAATATATATGTCCTTATCATTATCTTTTTATCTTGTACGCCACTAATAAAGAGACCAAACAAGATTTCTTTAGAAGAAAAATATCCGAATGGGAAAATAACATATTTTTGCAAGAAAACTTTTCTTAAAACTCTCACTTGGCCATATGAGTTTGTTTTTTCGGAAGTTCTATTCCTATGACTTTGAAAACATTTCTCTATTCATTATGAACATATGATACATATGAGATATTTAGTCCATTTATGAACTATTCTCTGTCCTGGCTTAATTGTGGTATGTTATAGATAATTTAGTAGATTTATTTGTTAAATGTATGTGCCTCCTGTTCTCAGACACTGCTTAGCACAGTGAAAAAATGGGGATTTTAGAATTGGACAGACCTAGATCTCTTTATTTGTGGAGTGTCCACTGACAACTTAACCTCCCTGAGTCTTAACTTCTGCATATTTAAAATAGGAATGATAACATTTGCCATGGAGGGTTGATATGAATTAAATTCCATTAGCAAAAACAGTACAAAGAGCCTACAACATACTAATCAAGGAAGAATGACCTTTCCTTGCAAAAGTGTTCCATGCACACAGGAAAGAAACATGGTACCTAAAGACAAGAAATGCTAAACCCTTAAGGATTTGAAGGAAGCGTTCACAAAGAGAAAGATGAAACATTGCCAGAAATCAAGGGCTGGCTCAGTCAGGATTAATGTGAACATGGGCATTGTTCTTTCTCTGACTGGGTGGGGTGTGTGTGCAGGTAGGGTCAGTCTGGGCCGGACCTGCAGAGCTGTGTGCACGGTGGGGTTGGCTCTCCTCACTTCGCCCTCAGGAATGGATGCTCCTGGGAGTGGACATTGGGAGGGGTTCTTAGAAGAAAGAAACCTAGAAGGGTTATATTTCTTTAGAGTGTTTTTAATTGATAAACCCTGCAATGTGCCTTTGGTGACTAGATTCTCCCATTCTTGGAGGATGAGAGCAGGCAGGAGGAATAGCTGTCCCTCAGGAGACAGAAGGATCCTATTCTCCTTCCTTTTCATCTCACTTGTACAGAGAATCTGTCTTTCTCAGGGGTATACAGAGTAAGAAGACCTTCTAAATTCAGTCAAGCCAGAGCGACTCCAAGTTTTGGAGAAGTGGCTGACAACTGTGGCAGTTGTAATCAGAGCCTCTCCTGGGAGCCCTGAGACCCACCACTGTCCTGTAACTTCCAATGCAGCTCCTCAGGCTCTTTTCCCAGGAACCAGAGTTCTTGCTCTGCTCACTGACTTGGTGGCCCTGCCTGTGTCATCATACTTTTTTTCCGGGTCCTTCTTCCTTGGTTTTATAAATATAATGCATCCTGAACAACATGTAAATAGTAAAATATGCATCATCAGAAGTTAATTCCAAGCTGTCTTCATTATTTATCCCTTATGTAGTTTGGGAAGGTATTTTAGACTTTTCAAGGTGCTGCTACCTGCTGCCTTGTCCTCTGATGATGAGTTAGGGCCATGGTTTCTGTTTATTACTGGGTCCATTGCATATTCTGAGCCACTGCTCTCCATGTGAGCTATAGCATTGGGAGGAGGTTTCAAGGTGTGTAGCATCTGCTGCAGTAGATGCTGGACAAATCTTGTCGAAGGGGCACAATATGTTTACCTAGTCACTCTCAGACACAGTGAGCCCCGCCTAGAGGTGAGTTCTTTTTCTTTTCTGAGGATGTCTCTGGGATCTCTTCTTTCCATTTTTACAAGTAATTCTACTCTGAAATTGGGAAGGCAATTCAGTTATGTTTCTGGCCATATATTGGGTGTCTTGGGCATTGCTTCAGGCCCTGTGTCCTAACCACTTTACTAGAACGGACCTGGGTGTATTTCTCTAAAAAGTGGCACCTTCTTATGTGACAACCGGAAAAGGTTGGCATGTAAAATTCTTACTTTCTTAGCATAGAATTTCATGTGGTCTATCATGATCCATTTTTTAGTACCCTTACCTTACAGAAAGAAAAGAAAAGATAAGGCAATCAGTGCTGATGTTTCCATTTGCTTCAGTTAAGATTGATGTCAGGAATAAATCACAGATCCCAGGTCTAAGATCCCTGGAAATCATTCCCTCTAAAGTCTCTGATGGTGAAATCATCACTTACTTTGCTCTCTTCCTGGTAGAACACTTTTGTATGTAATGGAAGTTAAACAGTATTGTTTATCCACTGGCTTCGTGCAGCAAATTGTGTGAAGGTGGTTATGTTATTATAATTGCTGTTTTTGTTTTATACGTTCAGTCATTATTTATTTAGTGCCTCCCATATGTCAGGCATACTTCTTGGCATCAGCTATATAATAATGAACAAAATGGCCCAAGATACCTGCCCTCAGGGAGCTCTGTGATTGGAGGTACTCCAGCTTCATGGAGAAGTAAACACAATGCAGAGAGATTATGTAACTTGCACAATCACCACCATTAGCAGGTCAACAAAGTTGGGATTTAAATCTGAGACTTATCTTAAAGCTAAGATTCTATTGATTTGTCTTGAAAGCTGTAAACGATCCAAATAGTGGGCATAAAAAAACACATTCCATGGGGAAAAAGTAGTATAAATATTATTTTAAGTGTAAAAAAAAAGGGAAGAACAAATCCCCACTAAAAAGTTTATGATTTATTCCTGACTTCAACCTTAACTGAAACCAGTGAAAACATTGGCACTGATTATGTTTTCTTTTCTTTTAGTAAGGTAAGAGTACCAGGAAAATGGAGGCAGACCTATTTTAGGGAATATGCCAGATAATAGAAGTGGTGGGGACAGGTAAGTGTATGTCAACCACTGAGTGTAATTCACTCATAGAAGAACATTACGGATGAACTGCGAAACCTCACAGGGGGACAGTGAAGCAGAAAGAGCCTGCAGAGGAATTCAAAATACAATCATACCTGCTTAATATGATAGAATTTTCTGAGGGCCAGAAAAAGAAAATCAGTGGGGAAAAAAGTTATTTTTTCAGGCCCTTGGTAGAAACCAGAGAGTAATTCTCTGGACTTGGGGTATCAGTAGAGAAGTTGAAATAGATCACGAGTTACTTCGTAGGGACATAATGTTATGAATAGGCATATTCTCTGCCCTTCACAGCACTCTGTTTTTCTAGAATAGAGGTGCACTTGGATTAATGATAATTAGGCCATGGTTTTTCTTGTCTCAGTGGTTAATGTCCTGTCGCTTGGGAGGCTGCTTGATACAGTACTCCATTCCCATATCTGTGGGTCTGGAATAGCAGGGGCTGGCTTTCTGAGGAGCAAAAAAGTTGTAACAATCAAAGGCTTATAATATTAAAAGGGATGAGATATTTTTTACATTGCCTGCTTTGGTCAGTAAAATGTTTCAGTATTAAGAGGGGAGGGGAATCCTGTTTTCAAAGTGAAAACATAATACATTTCAGTAGAAAAACAAAGGGATAAAAAGAAGATCGTACACTTTCCTTTGGCATTTGGCAAAAATCAGTGAGTTGATTTTAATATTCTTAGAAGGTACCTGTTTTGCAGTTTGGCAGTTTCTTAAAAAGCCAAGCAGAAATCCATCATATAAAGCCATCATATAATCCAGCCATTCTGCGCCTAGATATTACCCACGACAAATAAATCATATATCCACACAAAGACTTGTGTATGGATGTTCATAGCAGGTTTATTTGTAACAGCCCAAACCAGTAAATATCCCATATATCCGTCAACAAGTGAATGGATAAAGAGAGTATGATATATCCCTACAGTAGAATAATACATGACAATAAAAGGAAGTAAACTATTGGTACACACAACAGCATGATTAATCTCAATTATGCTGAAAGAAGCTAGAAAAAAATACTGTATGAGTCTATGTGTATGAAGTCCTAGAAAATGCAAATAAATCTGTCATTACAAAAAGTAGTTAAATGTTTGCCTGGGGATGGAAGGAATGAGGGGAGTAGGAAGGGGTTGCAGAAGGGCATGAGGAAACTTTTGGGGGTGATGGATGTGTTCACTATCTTAATTAGGCTGATGGCTTCATGGGCAGACATATATCAAACCTATGAAACTGTACACTGTAAGTGCAGTTTATTTTACGTTACTTCTACTTCATTAAAGGTTTTAAAACATTTCTGTTTTGAAAATAAGTCTAAAACCATGCTTAAGTTTCATAGTTGCAGTCCAAAAAGCCAGTAAAGGAGGCAAAATTGTAATTTAAAAAATATCTCATTTTTCATCATAACATTTCATTTCTCCTTGACAGTAGAAAATAATCTAGTCAATTTCAGATTTCTCAATTCATTGCAGAAATTTCTCAGTCAATGTAAGGTTTTGCTGTGGGAATCCAAGTTCTTTGTGTATCTGTTTTTATGCGAGGGGCTTACATGCATTATGGAATGGGGAGTTGGTAAGGGGTGGAAAGGAACCCCTGACCCATGCCTTGCTGGCCTCTGCCATCGATGTCATTTCTATACATTGTTCCTTGGCATAAAGATGTCCAGGTCACCTTGGGCAGTGATACTGGTCAGTCTGAGCACTTGCTCAGTTCCCTCTGAGTCTTCTGGAATTGGCATACGCCTCAACTTTTTGTAATGCCAAGAATGTTGCATTTTGGAGCCTGCCTGCCCTATACCCTTGCCAAATAGCAGTTACATGTGTCATATTTCATTTGAGGGATGAGCATAAATGGAGAAGGAAATACGCACTGATTTGGAGCTCAGTTGTTCTCCCAAGATCCACA
>NC_082644.1:23253812-23300400 GCF_028023285.1 Balaenoptera ricei
TCTCCATTCCCTGGTGCTTCTACCTTAACTGCATACATACAATGCAGGGATAATGTTTTGGGATTACCTTAAAGTTCCAAAAAGGCAAGGGTGTGGAGAAAAGAAAAGCCTTGTACACTGTTGGTGGGAATGTAATTTGGTACAGCCATAATGGGAAACAGTATGGAGGTTCCTCGAAAATTTAAAAATAAAACTACCATATGATCCAGCAAAAAAGTGAAGGAAATAGGACTGTCACTGGGAAGCTGAATCAGGATAATTTAGCAGTGATTGGAAATGCTAATATTTTCCAATATTAGCATGTTTAATGTTTTGAGCTATTTCTTTTATGCCCCAAATGTGTATTGTTGTTGTTGTAAGACATTTAATCCAGTCCTTAAAAAACTTATTCAATGAACACTTCTTTCTGACCACTCACTACCAATCCTGAGCTGTCAGAGGAAAGGGTGCTCAACAGCCTTAAGGCCTCTCTGAAATGGCGTGATCCTGTTTCTCCCTGGATGATGGCACGTAGACATAGGAGACCTGTGACGCCCACAAAGCAGACAGCTGGGTAACATATGTGTCTGTGCTTATGCACGGTCCTTAATGGACACAGCCAGACACTAACAAAGGATTAAGGCGTTGATTCTATTTTTTCCAGTATGTACAGAGTTTATAGAAATTATGTTTAAAAAACAACTTGAACTATGAATCATCCCTCCTACATCTTTTTTTTACTTCCTTCTAGAATTTGGGCAGTTACTGAATTCCACGTTTATTCAGAGTTTTTAATAAAACAGATTTGCACCGAGGACTGCCGAAAATACAAAAAGGTTACATAAAGCAGAGCGTATCCACTACTTTGTTGTACATGAAAGCAATGGAACAAAACATCAGCTAAGGAGGCAGCTGTGGGATCCATGAGTCATTTGGGTGAAAGATGGTAGTACCCGAGCCAGGAACATTGGAGTAGAAATAGAGGGGGAGGGTGAAACAGGTGTCGACTTTTCCTCCTCTGCACTCCCAGTATTTATGCTTCCCTTCCACCTTTCCCTACACCACACGCCTGCTGCTCCTGGTTTGTCTTAATTCAATGTCCAAAAATAAGGCCCCAAAGTTAAGCTTTTCATCTGTACTTAGTCCTGGATTTAGAGTAGACTGTTATTTCAATTTAAGCTGATAATCAATTATTTGTCAATTTCCATAACATAACATATTTTTAAATGGTTTTGAGTCTATCATCTATTTAAAATTCCAGAGAGGAAAGAGTTTTGATTTTTCAAATTATTATAGAGGATTGCACTGCTTTAAAGTTAGATTTGTTTTCCCAATTTATTAGCCACGCTGCACTGGTAGAATTTAAGAATCTTTAAGTGAAAAATAAGATTAGTTGTATCTTTTAACTATTCAATCTTCTGCTGTGAGCTCTGTGGATAAATGTAAAATGACCCAAGACAGTGCACATGTGTCCAGGCCCAAGGAAGTTTCTCTCAAGGAATCTAATATTGTGCATTTCCTGGCAGTGTTTCAGTTCTTATGGTGGAGCAAGCCTAGAACACAAATGACTAGGAATTGCTGCATATTAGAGAAATAAGCTTTTTCTTCTGATCGCTGCTTGCCCGGTGGTCCATCCTCGTGCTCCTCTGCATCTCCTCTCCATGCTGCCCCTGTTTCTTCCACTGAGTGGTTGAGAATCACAGCAAGTCAGTGATGGTCTTTGTGTAAGTCAAGATGGGGCTCTGAGGCAGCTCATTTCCTTATACAGAGCCTTCTCCCTCAAAAGGAAACTGGATGCAGTAGTCAAAATAGTTTCCCATGGTTTCTTGAGCTTGCTTCTAGCTGCAGTGTCTGCTCATTTCCAAGCATGATTTAATACACAGTAGTTTGTTTTAATATCATTACAATGAAGACATAGAATTCTTTCTTTCTCTCTACACCTGGAATGACATTAACTAGAGTGGAATGCTAGAGTTTATTAAGCCATTTTTATTTCTACTAATAGCCCAGCAATGGCAATCAGCCTGTAAAATGCTGGTTACTTTCAGCATTAAACTTCTGCTGCTTTCAAGTCAGGGATGAAACATCGTGGGGGGAGAAGAGAGAACTGGGGCAGAGACAGAATAAGAAAAGATGATAGGATGAAATGGAACAGCTCTACAAATGAGAATATTTGAGCTTTATATTATAGGGTACATTTGTACTCCAGCTCATAATAATCACAATATTTTCAAGGACATTTCTTTTGCTAAAGGTTCTGTTGTCCAAATGAGCATTTACATGTTTTACTTGGTTTTAATGCAGCATTTATTGGGATGTGTCCATATTTTCAAAACCCCAATCTTAAAAATTATTTTTTGGACATCTATACACACACCCTGTAGTGTGTGTGTATGTGTGGTAGGGTATGTGTGTGTAGTATGTGTATGCACGCATGGGTGTATGTGTGTGTAAGTAGGTGTGCATATGTATAAATATGTTCATGTGTATAAGTAGGTGTTTATGTGTGTAAGTGGAAATGTATGTGTGTATATATCTATGTGTACGTTTCTGTTTGTTTTTGTGTTTACATGTGTATATACATGTGTACATATGTGAGTATTTGTGTGTAAGTGGATGTGTGTGGATATGTGTGTGTGTAATTCTTTTGTGGCATATACATTCAAATGTCACAAATGTGACGCATGTGACAGCGACCACAGGATCAAAGTTTTCATGTTTCTTATATTTTCTGAACACTATAACCTCAACTTTCTGCACCATGTTGCTTGGAAGACATAAAGTTACAAAACGAATGATCTAGTTTGTACATTTGACTAATCCATTTGTTGACAGCTCCTGTTAACGTGGATGTCATTTTTTTCTTGTTCTTATATCAGTCAAGTGGCTTCAGAAAGGTAATTTTTTATTCTAAAAACATAGTAACTTGAACAGTTATTACAGTTATCAGGTTTGGAAAATATATATCTTCATACCTATGATCACTATTAGTATGCTGAATTCATGTTTTCTTTTACTTCTTTTTGTTGTTATTGTTGGAGGCTTTATGTTAAGTGACACAATCCCTGGAGATAAAAGAGTTTTTACTCCATAGCTGCTGAAATCAGAACCAAGAAAAAATGTCCTGGACATAGGTTTTGAGCTATGAGAATGTCTTCAGTCTTGTGATGTCTGCTGAAAAGCATTAAATGAATGAATTAGGTTTTTAATCTCACAACTGGCTATTTTGAATGGATGGAACATTCTACCTCACATTTTTAGAAACCCAGAAATAATTAGTTGCATCTTCATTTTTTCCATTATTAACTGCATTCTAAAACAAATGCTCTGGAATGGAAAAAACGTGAAATGAGGGACAGCACAGAGTTTTGTGAGCCCTATATATGACGGGGTGTGGAGGGTGGGAAGATCTTCTTTCAGATCCAGATTCAAAATGTCCCTTGATAGAAGGTTTCCAGATTATAAGAAAAATTTACCAAATGCCACTGGGTTTATTAATTTTATAGTCTTTCTAAGGACTAGTTTTAGCAATGTTAAAACTATGTATGTTTCTTCTTCATTGATTTCTGCTCTCATCTTTATTTTTTCCTTCTTTCTTTTGCTTTAGCTGTTCTTTTTCTTGCTTACACAGATGGATGCTTAGATTATTGTTTTTAAGAAATTCTTTTCAGATATGCACATTTAAAGCTATTAAAAATGTCCCTCTAAGCCATCCCACAAGTCTTTAAAAAATTATTTATTTATTTATTTATGGCTGTGTTGGGTCTTCGTTTCTGTGCGAGGGCTTCCTCTAGTTGCGGCAAGCGAGGGCCACTCTTCATCGCGGTGCGCGGGCTTCTCACTATCGCGGCCTCTCTTGTTGCGGAGCACAGGCTCCAGACGCGCAGGCTCAGTAGCTGTGGCTCATGGGCCTAGTTGCTCCACAGCATGTGGGATCTTCCTAGACCAGGGCTGGAACCCGTGTCCCCTGCATTGGCAGGCAGATCCTCAACCACTGCGCCACCAGGGAAGCCCCATCCCACAAGTCTTGATTTTCCATTATTTCATTATCATTCAGCTCATAATATTTAAAATATCTCTTGCGTTTTATTCTTTGACCATTGGATTATTTAGATTGCTGTTTCACAATTTTCTAACATAAAAATGTTTTTAGTTCCCACTTGGATTATTATTTATTGATTATTATTGATTTCTAACTTAATTCCACTGTGGTCATAGAAAGTACTCCATGATTTCATTCCTTTGAAATTGTGGAGGCTTGATTTATGGAACAGCATTTGGCAATTTTCACATATGTTCTATGTACATATATGAAAAGAATATGTATTCTGAAGAATTGGACACAGTTTTCTTCCTAGATGTGTCCACTAGATTCAAATTCTGTCTGATCTATTCATTTAACCTATCCACTAAGCTCCTAATTTCAGTTATTACATTTGTAAGTCCTAAAATTCCTACTTAATTATTTTATGTAGGTTTAGTTCTTGGCTAAATTTCTTAACCCTTTCTTCACCAGACCTGCTTCAGTTATTTTAATTTTATTCTTTGAATGTCAATTGAGTTTTTCATTTTATTGACTATAAATTTTATTTTGAATTTACTTGTTCTTTTTAATTTGATTTTATTTCTTTGTGATTATCTCTAGACCTTCATTTCTTATTCTGACATATTTAGTCCATTGTCTCATTCATGTTTTACATTTTCACAAATTCTTATTGTTTCAGTTTTCTTGTGGCAGAATTTTATTTTATTTATTTTTTTAACTATTTGTTCAGATTCTTTTATTTTTTAATTTTTTTAACATCTTTATTGGAGTATAATTGCTTTACAATGGTGTGTTAGTTTCTGCTTTATAACAAAGTGAATCAGCTATACATATACATATATCCCCATATCTCCTCCCTCTTGTGTCTCCCTCCCACCCTCCCTATCCCACCCCTCTAGGTGGTCACAAAGCATCGAGCTGATCTCCCTGTGCTATGCAGCTGCTTCCCACTAGCTATCTATTTTACATTTGGTAGTATATATAAGTCCATGCCACTCTCTCACTTCGTCCCAGCTTACCCTTCCGCCTCCCTGTGTCGTCAAGTCCATTCTCTACGTCTGCGTCTTTATTCCTGTCCTGCCTCTAGGTTCTTCGGAACTTTTTTTTTTTTTTTTAGATTCCATATATATGTGTTAGCATATGATATTTGTTTTTCTCTTTCTGACTTACTTCACTGTGTATGACAGACTCTAGGTCCATCCACCTCACTACAAATAACTCCATTTCTTTTTTTGGCTGAGTAATATTCCATTGTATATATGTGCCACATCTTCTTTATCCATTCATCTGTCGATGGACACTTAGGTTGCTTCCATGTCCTGGCTATTGTAAATAGAGCTGCAATGAACATTGTGGTACATGACTCTTTTTGACTTATGGTTCTCTCAGGGTATATGCCAGTAGTGGGATTGCTGGATCATATGGTAGTTCTATTTTTAGTTTTCTAAGGAACCTCCATACTGTTCTCCATAGCGGCTGTATCAATTTACATTCCCACCAACAGTGCAAGAGGGTTCCCCTTTCTCCACACCCTTTCCAGCATTTCTTGTTTGTAGATTTTTTGATGATGGTCATTCTGACTGGTGTGAGGTGATACCTCATTGTAGCTTTGATTTGCATTTCTCTAATGATTAGTGATGTTGAGCATTCTTTCCTGTGTTTGTTGGCAATCTGTACATCTTCTTTGGAGAAATGTCTGTTTAGGTCTTCTGCCCATTTTTGGATTGGGTTCTTTGGTTTTTTGATATTGAGCTGCATGAACTGCTTGTATATTTTGGAGATTAATCCTTTGTCAGTTGCTTCGTTTGCAAATATTTTCTCCCATTCTGAGCGTTGTCTTTTTGTCTTGTTTATGGTTTCCATTGCTGTGCAAAAGCTTTGAAGTTTCATTGGGTCCCATTTGCTTATTTTTGTTTTTATTTCCATTTCTCTAGGAGGTGGGTCAAAAAGGATCTTGCTGTGATTTATGTCATAGAGTGTTCCGCCTATGTTTTCCTCTAAGAGTTTTATACTGTCTGGCCTTACATTTAGGTCTTTAATCCATTTTGAGTTTATTTTTGTATATGGTGTTAGGGAGTGTTCTAATTTATTCTTTTACATGTAGCTGTCCAGTTTTCCCAGCTCCACTTACTGAAGAGGCTGTCTTTTCTCTATTGTATATTCTTGCCTCCTTTATCAAAAATAAGATGACCATATGTGAGTGGGTTTATCTTTGGGCTTTCTATCCTGTTCCATTGATCTATATTTCTGTTTTTGTGCCAGTACCATATGTTCTTGATTACTGTAGCTTTGTAATATAGTCTGAAGTCTGGGAGCATGATTGGAGCCTGATTCCTCCAGCTCCGTTTTTCTTTCTCAAGATTGCTTTGGCTATTCGGGGTCTTTTGTGTTTCCATACAAATTGTGAAATTTTTTGTTCTAGTTCTGTGAAAAATGCTATTGGTAGTTTGATAGGGATTACATTGAATCTCTAGATTGCTTTGGGTAATATAGTCATTTTCACAATGTTGATTCTCTCAATCCAAGAACATGGTATATTTCTCCATCTGTTCGTATCATCTTTAATTTTCTGTCATCAGTGTCTTATAGTTTTCTGCATACAGGTCTTTTGTCTCCTTAGGTAGGTTTATTCCTAGGTATTTTATTCTTTTTGTTGCAGCGGTAAACGAGAGTGTTTCCTTAATTTCTCTTTCAGATTTTTCATCATTAGTGTATAGAAATGCAAGAGATTTGTGTGCATTAATTTTCTATCCTGCTACTTTACCAAATTCATTGATTAGCTCTAGTAGTTTTTGGTAGCATCTTTAGGATCCTCTATGTATAGTATCATGACATCTGCCAACAGTGACAGCTTTACTTCTTCTTTTCCTCTTTGGATACCTTTTATTACTTTTTCTTCTCTGATTGCTGTCACTAAAATTTCCAAAACTATGTTGAATAATAGTGGTGAGAGTGGACAACCTTGTCTTGTTCCTGATCTTGGAGAAATGGTTTCAGTTTTTCACCATTGAGAACGCGGTTGGCTGTGGGTTTGTTATATATGGCCTTTATTATGTTGTGGTAAGTTCCCTCTATGCCTACTTTCTGGAGGGTTTTTATCATAAATGGGTGTTGAATTTTGTTGAAAGCTTTTTCTGCATCTATTGAGATGATCATATTTTTTCTCCTTCAATTAGTTAATATGGTTTATCACATTGATTGATTTGCATATATTGAAGAATCCTTGCATTCCCGGGATAAACTCCACTTGATCATGGTGTATGATCCTTTTAATGTGCTGTTGGATTCTGTTTGCTAGTTTTTTTTGAGGATTTTTGCATCTATGTTCATCAGTAATATTGGCCTGTAGTTTTCTTTCTTTGTGACATCTTTGTCTGGTTTTATATCAGGGTGATTGTGGCCTCATAGAATGAGTTTGGGAGTGTTCCTGCCTCTGCTATATTTTGGAAGAGTTTGAGAAGGATAGGGTTTAGCTCTTCTCTAAATGTTTGATAGAATTCGCCTGTGAAGCCATCTGGTCCTGGCCATTTGTTTGTTGGAAGAGTTTTAATCACAGTCTCAATTTCAGTGCTTGTGACTGGTCTGTTCATATTTTCTATTTCTTCCTGGTTCAGTCTCGGAAGGTTGTGCTTTTCTAAGAATTTGTCCATTTCTTCCTGGTTGTCCATTTTACTGCCGTATAGTTGCTTGTAGTAATCTCTCATGATCCTTTGTATTTCTGTAGTCTCAGTTGTTACTTCTCCTTTTTCATTTCTAATTCTATTGATTTGAGTCTTCTCCCTTGTTTTCTTGATGAGTCTGGCTAATGGTTTATCAATTTGTTTGTCTTCTCAAAGAAACAGCTTTTACTTTTATTGATCTTTGCTCTGTTTCCTTCATTTCTTTTTCTTTTATTTCTGATCTGATGTTTACGATTTCTTTCCTTCTGCTAACTTTGGGTTTTTTTTGTTCTTTCTCTAATTGCTTTAGGTGTAAGGTTAGGTTGTTTATTTGAGGTGTTTCTTGTTTCTTGAGGTAGGATTGTATTGCTATAAACTTCCCTCTTAGAACTGCTTTTGCTGCATCCCATACGTTTGGGTCATCGTGTTTTCATTGTCATTTGTTTCTAGGTATTTTTGATTTCTTCAGTGATCTCTTGGTTATTTAGTAGTGTATTGTTTAGCCTCCATGTGTTTGTATTTTTTGCAGATCTTTTCTTGTCATTGATATCTAGTCTCATAGCACTGTGGTCAGAAAAGATACTTGTTGATTTCAATTTTCTTAAATTTACCAAGCCTTAATTTGTGACCCAAGGTATGATATATCCTGGAGAATGTTCCATGAGCACTTGAGAAGAAGGTGCATTGTGTTGTTTTTGACGAAATGTCCTATAAATATCAATTAAGTCCATCTTGTTTAATGTATCATTTAAAGCTTGTGTTTCCTTATTTATTTTCATTTAGGATGATCTGTCCATTGGTGAAAGTGGGGTGTTAAAGTCCCCTACTATGATTGTGCTACTGTTGATTTTCCCTTTTATGGCTGTTAGCATTTGCCTTATGTATTGTGGTGCTCCTATGTTGGGTGCATAAATATTTACAATTGTTATATCTTCTTCTTGGGTTGATCCCTTGATCATTATGTAGTGTTCTTCTTTGTCTCTTGTAATCATCTTTATTTTAAAGTCTATTTTGTCTGATATGAGACTTGCTACTCCAGCTTTCTTTTGATTTCCATTTGTATGGAATATCTTTTTCCATCCCCCCACTTTCAGTCCATATGTGTCCCTAGGTCTGAAGTGGATCGCTTCAGACAGCATATAAACAGGTCTTGTTTTTGTATCCATTCAGCCAGTCTATGTCTTTTGGTTGGAGCATTTAATCCATTTACATTTAAGGTAGTTATCGATATGTATGTTCTTATTACCATTTTCTTAATTGTTTTGGGTTTGTTATTGTAGTTCTTTTCCTCCTCTTGTGTTTCCTGCCTAGAGAAGTCCCTTTAGCATTTGTTGTAAAGCTGGTATGGTGGTGCTGAATTCTCTTAGCTTTTGCTTGTCTGTAAAGGTTTTAATTTCTCTGTCGAATCTGAATGAGATCCTTGCTGTGTAGAGTAATCTTGGTTGTAGGTTTTTCCCTTTTGTCACTTTAAATATCTCCTGCCACTGCCTTCTTGCTTGCAGAGTTTCTGCTGAAAGAGCAGCTGTTAACCTTATGGGGATTCCCTTGTATGTTATTTTTTGTTTTTCTCTTGCTGCTTTTAATATTTTTTCTTTGTATTTAATTTTTGATAGTTTGATTAATATGTGTCTTGGCCTGTTTCTCCTTGGATTTATCCTGTATGGGACTCTCTGCACTTCCTGGACTTGATTAACTATTTCCTTTCCCACATTAGGGAAGTTTTCAACTATAATCTCTTCAAATATTTTCTCAGCCCCTTTCTTTTTCTCTTCTTCTTCTGGGACCCTTATAATTCGAATGTTGGTGCGTTTAATGTTGTCCCAGAGGTCTCTAAGAGTGTCCTCAATTCTTTCCATTCTTTTTATGTTAATCTACCCTGTGGTAGTTATTTCCACTATTTTATCTTCCAGGTCACTTATCTGTTTTCTGCCATTGATTCCTTCTAGGGAATTTTTCATTTCATTTATTGTGTTGTTAATCATTGTTTGTTTGCTCTTTAGTTCTTCTAGGTCCTTGTTAAACATTTCCTGTATTTTCTCCATTCTGTTTCCCAGAGTTTGGATCATCTTTACTATCATTACTCTGAATTATTTTTCAGGTCGACTGCCTATTTCCTCTTCATTTGTTTGGTCGGGTGGGTTTTTACTTTGCTCCTTCAACTTCTATGTGTTTCTCTGTCTTCTCATTTTGCTTAACTTACTGTGTTTGGGCTCTCCTTTTTGCAGGCTGCAGGTTCGTAGTTCCCCTTGTTGTTGGTGTCTGCCCCCGTTGGCTAAGGTTGGTTCAGTGGGTTGTGTAGGATTCCTGGTGGAGGGGACTAGTGCCTGTGTTCTGGTGGATGAGGCTGGATCTTGTCTTTCTGGTGGGCAGGACCACGTCCAATGGTGTGTTTTGGCATGTCTATGTCCTTATTATGATTTTAGGCAGCCTCTCTCCTAATGGGTGGGGTTGTGTTCCTGTCTTGCTAGTTGTTTGGCATAGGGTGTCCAACACTGTAGCTTGCTGGTCATTGAGTGGAGCTGGGTCTTAGCGTTGAGACGGAGATCTCTGGGAGACCTTTCGCTGTTTGATGTTATGTGGAGCTGGGAGGTCTTTGGTGGACCAATGTCCTGAACTCGGCTCTCCCACCCCAGAGGCACTACCCTGACACCCGGTTGGAGCACCAAGAACCCTGTCAGCCACATGGCTGCTGAGCCCCTTTGAGCTGCTGCCTGCTCGCTGCCTCTGGAGGTGTGGGGACATCCCCCTGGATCCTGGTCCATGTTTAGCAGCTTTGCTTCATGAGCTTTCAGACTCTGAGCATTTTTTTTTTTCCAAACTGTGTCCCAAAACCACCTGGATTTGGCCTAGGTCCGACTCAGAAACCCCAGAATTTTAATTCTACTTCCTTCACAGAATCCTTGTGCTGTTTGCATTGTTTTTTTTTTTTTTTATTTCAAATTCTTCTTCAGTGCTTTTGATTTGTCTTTATAGAATCTTCTATGGTTTATATCAGTTCTGGGATTTAACTTGACCCTATTAAGTCGAATAAGTTAGCTTTATTCCAGTAATGCAAAGCTAGTTTTGTATTTAAAAATCAATCAGCGTAATCTACTATGGAAACAGTACAAAGAAGAAAGACAGTATGATCCTATCAATTGATGCAGAACAATCATTGGAGAATAATCAATACCCAGTCTCTTAGGAAACTAACATCCTCAACCTGATAAAGAACATCTATAAAAATCTCTACAGATAGCATCATACTTAATGACTGATTATTTTCCCTGTAAGATCAGGAATAAGTCTCACTACTCTTTGGGGGGGACTTCACAGTGAGGCTATGAATTAAACTATTATGTGATTCAGCACACAATTAAATTTTGTGTTTAATTTTCAGCAGTATCAGTCTTGTGGCTACAAGAAATAGGAGATGTTTCTTTAGGGATGACGTGGAAGCCATCTGGTTCTCAGACCATCTGAGCTGAGAATTAAAACACCTGAGCTTGTTCTTTTTAATATATAAATAATTATACTCGAATTAATTCATCCCACACCACAGTCATCATCACTGCTGTAATGGTCAAGGGCAACAGTCACTTGGGCTCCCAAAGCACATGTTTCAGTTGGTGCATCATCACAATTAACCATGGGTGGTTAGTGTGGATTAATTAAATTTTATGTCATTGCATGCCATGGATTACTAGCATCTCATCTTCCATTAGGCAGGAGCTCAGCACCATGCCAAGCCCAAAAGCATGAGCAAACTAACTCCCAAACCCATCTTTATGGTTTATCTTCTAACACCACTCTCACTATCAAGTTGGACCCAATCAGGAGACAGAAACTACACAGGTGTAAACAGGGGAAATATAAGGAATTATTATACTATGATAGGAAAATAACTCTAGAAATGGAAGGAGAACTCTAAAGGGTACCTTAGGGCTTAGGAAGAGGACCCAAGGCAGGCCAAACTTGGAAGGGGAATTTGGACTTTGTTGAATAAGATGTGGTTACAGACCACCACTGGAGAGAAGTTTACTGAATTGCCCAAGCTAGAGCTGGTCCATAGTCACTGAAAAAGCAAGAATAACACTCTGGGTGGGACACACATGAGCAGAAGCTTGTAGGCAGGCATGCAGAGGGAGTTGGGGCACTACCGTAGACACTTTTGGAACTTGGAGTTGGATTGGCCTTGGTCTGCAGAAACCAAGCATACTTACATGTATGGCCCAGGCCAGGGTGGTTCTGGCCCACTGTGCGGAATGAAGATCAAGCTTACACCAGCTTGGTGTGGCTTACCTAGTCGAGAAGTGGGTGCTGGGGAGGCATGACCTGGGCTGGGGCAGTCCTTTGCTCGCTGGGGCTCCCTGCTCTTCTGCTGTTGCCTGAATCAAGAGTTGGAGAAAAAGTGCTGTGTAAGCCACACCCTGAGGCATGGAGCACTGGAGAAAACTGTATAGTCAATAGTAAAGGAAAAATCATACTCTCCAAGAGGCTGGTGAATGAGCATAAGGAACCATGAAGGAAAACTTCTTATCCCTGCAGTGTCTCTCCAGAGCACTCTCCTGACAAAACTTAACATCAAGCCAGCTGGCAAGGGGAACATTTAAAATGTCCAACTACCTTGTCTCGGATTAGGCAATTAAATAAAAATTTATAGTAGAGAATCATTAAATTGATAACTGGCACACCACACCTTTTTTTACCTTTTACCATTTCTCTCTCTGTCTCTCTGTCTCTGTCTCTGTCTCTCTCTCTCACACACACACACACACACACCCCTCATATGTGTATTTATGTAAGTATTTGTAGTGTCTAAATGAACAATTAAAATATAAAATTTTCAATAAAATATGCTCAGCCATAAGTATGTTAAAGACATCATGCAGTGGTCAGATGCATTCATCTCTAAGGGGAATAACTATGAATGTGGTGTTGAGTGCAGAATGATGCAGGGGTCTTGGCTTAAATATCTCAGGGTCACCGGTGAAGTAATTTTTCCAAAATGCAAACAACCGTTGATAAATTTCAAACAAATAAAGAATTATCATTTGATATAAGTGGCAGTTGCATTCCTGGAAATTTCTACATACATTATACACGTGTAAAAATCATTTATAAATACACAAAACAGAGTTGGTACTAGATTCTTGCTGTAGTGTAAGGGCCTGACATTAAGCTTTTGATTGCCAAGGCATCCATTTCAAAAGACATCCTTCTTGAAGAAACATATTGCCAGCTGTATGACACAGCTACCAGCAAAACAACCAGATAAGGAATTAGGCTGCCTTCACTCATGAATTTCCCCTTTCAGATAGCCCTGCATAACCTAGATAACTGACCACTTGAGTGATCCCATCTCTTCCTCCCTGTGCCCTAATTCCCACTCTTATGCTTTAAATTAGCTAATAAGGAGTGAACCTGCAAAATTCTAGATATCCCACCCTCTGACCCTAATAAATGCAGAGCCCCAGGTCCCCACTCTCGCCTTCTCAACCCACTACCTTGCTGTGTGGCCCTCAGGCATGCTGTGTATCCTTCAGGACCTGTGAGTAATAAATATTATTTCTCAAAATTCCCTGATGGTTTTTGCTAAGATGTGTCCTGCAATCATAACAAGAACTACAAGGGCCAGTCTAGCCACAGCAGTGGCCTGAGTGGGGGAACTGTCTTTGGGGCTTGTTATGAGCAGTATGGACCCAGGTGAGTGCCTCAGGTATTTCTAGACAAGAGGATCATTATCAAAAGGCTGGGACAGTCACAACATATGTAAACACAGTGTTTTCACCCATATGAATGTATATGTGGACAATCAGAAGTTGACTGTGATAATTGCATGTGTGACAGGCTGTGCAGTATCCCTGACCCTTTCCCACTCAGTGCCTATCACTGGGCCAAACACACATAATTTCATTACTTTTCCAAATGACCCATGGGGTTCAGTCCTCCACAACCCTTGGGAACCACTGCTCTACCTTCTTCATGCCTCTTTGCATTGCACTCCTGCTTTCTTTCAGGTTCCCTTTTGGCACTGAGTGTCTGTCTTCTGACCTATGATGTTTGTACTTCAGAAAGAAGCTTGGTGGTAAAGAGGACGGCTCCCCATTACCACAAATTTTGCTGATACCACAGGGAAGCACATGTGGATCAGTCTGGCAGCCCTCCTTTCTCTGCATGTCATGACTGAGGAAGATCAGGACCGTGTTCTGATCCTCACCATTCCTCTATCGCAACCCATTTTTTTCTTCAAAGATGCTGTTAAATCTTTCATTAATGTTGTTTTGCCTGCATACTGTGATTTTTTTTTTCTTGGCTTTGGAGTCAAACTGAACTGAGTTGAAATATGGATGTATGGTTTTCATCAAAAGAAACAGCCAATCCAAAATATTGTTTGAGACAAGACTATACCAACACCAATTATTTTCACTACATTGAGAGGCAGAGAGATTGCTTTCATCTTACAAAGGGTAAACTTTATTTTAATTTTTATTTTATATTGGAGTATAGTTGATTAACAATATTGTGTTAGTTTCAGGTGTACCATAAAGTGATTCAGTTATACATATACATGTATCTATTCTTTTTCAAATTCTTTTCCCGTTTAGGTTATTACAGAATATTGAGCAGAATTCCCTGTGCTGTACAGTAGGTCCTTGTTGGTTTTCTATTTTAAATATAGTAGTGTGTACATGTCAATCCCAAATTCCCAGTCTGACCCCCCCACCACACTTCCCCCACTGGTAACCATAGTTTGCTCTCTAAGTCTGTCAGTCGGTTTCTATTTGGTAAATAAGTTCATTTGTATCATTTTTTTTTTTTAGATTCTGCATATAAGCGATATCATATGATCTTTGTCTTTTTGTCTGACTTACTTCACTTAGGATGATAATCTCCAGGCCCATCCATATTGCTGCAAATGACACTATTTTGTTCCTTTTAATGCCTGAGTAATATTCCATTGTATATATGTACCACATCTTATTTATCCATTCATCTGTTGTTGGACGTATAGGTTACTTCCATGTTTTGGTATTGTAAACAGTGCTGCAGTGAACATTTTGGGGCATGTATCCTTTCAAACCATGTTTTCCTCTGGATATACGCCCAGGAGTGGGATTGCTGGATCATATGGTAGCTCTATTTTTAGTTTCTTGAGGGACCTCCATACTGTTCTCCATAGAGGCTGTACCAAGTTACATTCCTACCAACAGTGTAGGAGGGCTCCACAAAGGATAGACTTTAACGAGAAGGGAGATTTGATTTGGTTACCAAAAATAAGTATGTACATACACACATATATACATTTACCACAGGCTTCCAGTCTGAGTAACATGACTCTCCTAAAACCTGTTTTTTGCTGATGATACTCCAATTTATAATTATGTTTATGCAAATGGTTCCAATGAACTCTAAGACTTTTGTTGAGCAAAAAGAGAAAAGAAACACATGTATACTGTACCCAAAGATTAGAACTTCCTGCTTTTTAATTCCTCATGCAGTTTTAAATATTCTTTATGGCTTTCATTCCCAAAGGTAATCAATGATTATGCAGACATGCACGTTACACTCCATGGGAGCTGCCCTTTCAGGAACTTGGTTTTGAGCTGTAAAGACTCCCACTATGTCTCCTGAAGGTCATGGTAAGATGTTTAAATCACAAATACAGCCGTGTGATCACTGAATTCTCCTAAGGAGCATCTTTCTTTTGACTTTTACTTATATATGTTCTCTTTTAAGTGTCTCAAAGAAGCCTGAGGCATTGTAGGCCCTTTGGGTACTTTGAATTTTTTGTAAAGTGTTAATGATACTTTATAATAATGACATCAAATGAATTGACATTTGATCACACACAAAAAATTTTAACTTACACTTTTTTCTTCATTTACTGGCTTTCAATGGACTTCCAAAACTTCTAGGGACCTATACAGAAAATGACCCTTTAAAATGAAAATATACCACTCTGTGTTTGTCATAAATATGTTATCAAAATATAAGAAAATCTATTAGTGGGGAAAGACAAGTAGAAGAATGTCAAAAAGTTGTGTAGAAAGAGATCATATCTACTACTTTGCTCAGTCATCCACTCTGCATTTTAAGAGAGACATTGAATATTTCTAAAATAAAGTGACCCACATGGTAGAGTATCTAGAAACAAAGTCAAGTGATTATTAATTTAAGGAAGTGCATGTGTTTAAAATACAGAATAGAAAATAAAATTAGGGCCAATCTTGAAAATTGCATAATTTTTGGAAGCAAATTTCATCACAATAGTTCTTGTTTTGTAACAATTAGATCAGTCCAAAAGGGAGATAGTGTATTCCTTATTGTATGAATTTAAGAAAAGGCTTTTTCTTTTCCTCCAGGAGTCATAGATGTTGTATTGAATATAAGCTTTAGATGGAACATCAAGCCAATGCCTTTCACGTTTCCTTTTAATGTTTGTGTTCGGTGTTTTTAATCGGGATCAGTACGGAGCCTCACTCATGGTAGATCTGCAGTATTTGTTTACTTCTGCTGTGAATTCATGTCATTTATGTTTATTGATGGTTCTTGATTCATGGGATGCTTATTATTTTCATGCAATAAAAAATAGATATTAGGCACTTTATGTATGTTGCATCTGGGTAATTCCCAACTGCATTGTTTATCATCAATGCAAGTGTCACATTGCCTGAGATACCTTCTCCAGCTCTCTCAGTCAGAGCAACTGGATGCCTTCTCTGTTGCCTTTAGAACTTTGGAAAATTCATACATACACAGAGATCTAAAATGCACACACACATCTATACATATAAACATGTACATGTACATGTATATGTATATATATCCACCCACATAAATATTTTACTTTTTCTTTCAATAAGTTTTTTCATATTTGTGTGATTTTTAACAACAATAACAGAACCCTATGGGGTCAAGTATACCATAGGCAGACTTTAAAGCAGAGTGTGAATATCTTAAAATTAACATATTATAAAGATAGAAAATATAATATGAAAATTGAACAAAGCAACTTGATAATTCCAGAATAAATGCTTAAGAATTCTGTGACTTCGATAATACAACTAAATAACACTTTCGTATATGTACAATAAAGTTTTCTGTTTCTCTAGAACAAAAAAAGGATTACATGGCTTCCAATGAATGTGTCCCTTGGCTCTTTTTTTTTTCGAGTTAAGTTTTATTTGGGGCAAAATGAGGACTGCAGACCGAGAGACAGCAGTTCAGATAGCTCTGAGAAGCTGCTCCGAGGAGGCAAGGCGGGGAGCCAGGTTATATAGAAGTTTTGTAACAAAGGGCAGGTAGTCTGAACATCAAAAGATTATTGTTAATTAAGGAAAACCAGATATCTCAAGTTAAGGAATTTAGGGCTTTTCTATCTGTATCACGTGACTATACGATGCACACCACAACTTTTTGCCAAGCTATCAAATCCGTATTAGGGCTTTGTTTGCTTGCTTGATTGTTTATATATCCATAGCTATTTCCGTGTTCTCACCAAGTTCCAGCTTGTGTTACACTTACATTTCTTTAAGACTTTAGAATAGTATTACCGTGTCGTCAACAATAACTCAATTTCAGCTTTTCTACTAAAAGCTGAAATTGAGTTATTGTTGACGACACGGTAATACTTTAGAATAATATTTCTTATGGAATCAGGAAAGCTGAAATTGAATTATTGTTGATGACAAGGTAATACTATGCTAATAAAAGACTAAAGGCACCCTGCATCCTTGATACAAATTAAAAGATAGATCAAATGCCTTCGAAGAGGAAAGTCCACCCTCTTTCTCTAAAATAGACAAGAAGAAATACTATCTACTAAGGAATGTGAAAGAGAGATTTTGATTTGTAATGAATATATCATTTTGGAAGTGTGCTTTGGTATCATTAAGTATTCACTTATTTTCTTACTGATTTACTCAGCCCCCATTATTGTCTGCCATATGCATTACCCCATGTTACATGCTGAAGTGGAGAGGGGTGATAGCAAAGACGAATTGGGGAAAATGGACATTAACAGTGTACCAAAGAAAACTTAAAGTTCTGCAGAAAATCGTAAGGACATCTGGAAGAGGTGGTCACTTGCTCTGACTTGAGGGAGCTGGAGAAAGCATTTCAGGTGAGGCCATGCACGTCTTGGTCCAAACATTGCAGTGTGACTTCACCAGGTGAAAAGGATAGGTATTCCTAGAAGACACACTAGAAATCACAGAGGGGGGAGAGGAAATCAACAGCAACAAAAATATAACAGTGCATTAGGCAATAATAAAAGTTTTCAAAATGACTAGTCATAGGGTTTGGGAAGAATTGCAAGACAAGGTGACTAACAAAAGAGATAGGACCACACTGTATAAGTTTTTGTTGTTGTTTGCTTCATAATTCCTAAAGAAAATGGCAGAGTCAGCCAGTACAGTAAAATGTAATGTTTACAGTCAAAGAGGTCTCAAGGTAGGGTAAGAAGCAACAGTAGAGCTCTGGTCTGCAGTGTCATGCATTCCAACTGCCTCTTCTGTGCTTTTTTTCCTTTTGTGCTCTCTGCAAGTCACTTAGTGTTCTTATGTTATCTTCCGTGTTTCCTCTTCTTAAAAACATCCGGCAAAACCAATTCAACCTAAGGTGTAGAGCCCCAGAGTGAGGACCATGCTAAGCCATAAGAAATGACACACAGGTTATGGAATCAGGATTATTAAAGAAATACCACTGGGGAGAAATAAGGTCGTGTCTATGCTAATTACCGACATCCAAAGGAATTATGAACTCCTACGTTTTTACTCAGTGGCATTTCTACAGTGAGGCAGGAGGAGAGGTAATCCTCCTCAGAGATGTAGTTGTGAACATATTCTTAGTTCTAACACACCACTCCTACTTGTCCTGCTCTCCCAATTCACTTGGCCACATGACTTGTTTTGACACTACAGGCCATTGGGTACCAGCCATCACGGATTAGTCTGTAAATCTGTTTTCTACTTTAGGTGCCTAATTTCTCATTCATTATTTGCTTTGTTCCCTTCTATGTCCAATCATTCTCCTATCTATTTTCTCTAGTCTCTAAAAACCTTGACAGCAAATTTATGGTAACTATTTGATTTTTATTCATAAATTTAACTTACATATCACAACAAAGTACTTTGCAAGCAGAGTGGAAGGTCATTGCCATAAGGAAGTTGAGGGGCACTAAAAAGAGATTTTGTGGAAACTGTAATGTTTAACCTGGATATACCTATAGGTAAGATTATAAGGTGGCAGAAGAGGGAGTGTCAGGCAAGAAGTTTGGAAGCCAGTAGGATTAGGGGTATTTAAGAATGTCATAACCAGGTGGCTTGAAACTGTCATAAAATGCAATAATCAACCATTGTCACTGGTTGGGTTCTCTGGAAGTAGATGTTGAGGATGGGGTGTGGTGTGCAGAATATTCAAGAAGAATCAACACCCAATGAAAGACAAAAACAAGGATTGCCTCAGGAATAAAAATGATAAAACTTTTAGAAATTATTAGTGTAAGCCACTGTTAATAGATTAAAAGAGACATGATACTTTTGATTATCTCAGTATTTACAGAAAACGACCCATGACACCATTTAACATCCTTTCATAGTAACCAGAACAACAACAACATAAACCTCAGCAGACTAGAAATGAAAAGATACTTATTTTAACTTGATAAAGACAAAAATCAAAAAACAAAACAAAATAAACATCATACTGGAAGGTGAAGGGTTTAAACCATTTCTTTTAAAATTGGGAACGTGAAAAGAATGCCCACTGTCACTGCTCTATTCAACGTTGTGCTAGGAAGCCTAGCTAAGGTAGTAAGACAAGAAACGAAACTATCATGTATAAGAAATATAAAGGAGGAAACATAATCATTATTAGCAGTAGATAAAATAGTTGTCAACATGGAAACAAAACTCTAAACAAATTTTTGAATTTCAAAGACAGTTTAGCATGTTTGCAGGATATAAGAATATTACCCTAAAAATCGATTGCAGTTAGATATCACAGCAACAAATTATTAGGAAACATGAAGACATCATTTACAGAAATACATAATGCCCAATAATAAATCTAAAAGAATATGTGTTTATGTCCTTTATGGAAGAACATTTTCAAATTTTATTGAAAAACATTGGATAAGTCCCAAGACGTTATTAAAGGAATATCAATTTTCCTCAAATGTGTCTAAATACAATTCTAATAAAAATCCCAAAGGTGGTACTTACCTAGCTGGCAAGAATATTCCAAAATGTATATGGCAGAAATAGGGCCAAAATAGCCAAGAAAACAATATTTTTAAGATGTTAGTTCAAAACAATTGTGATAAATAAGAACAAAGTTGGGAATGTTACCCCAACTGATTTTGACTTACTATAATCATGTCAGTATGAGACGTGTAAAGATGGATATGTAAATCACTGAAAGAGAATAGAGTCCAGAATTAAATCCACACATAAAGGGATGGTCTGTTGATTTTCAACAAATGTGCCAAAGTGATTCAAAGGGGAAAGACATATTTTCAATAAATGGTGCTAGAGCAATTAGATATACATATTCAATAAAATGATCTTTGACTCTTACCTCAAAGCATATATGAAGATAAACTCAGAATGGATCATAGACCTAAATGGAAGAGCTAAAACTATAAAACTTGTAGAAAAACTATGAGAAGATATTTGTAGTTCTGAGTTTCTATATAGACTCATAAAAATTTTTATTGATATATGGGACACAACATACTAATAAACTAGATTTTGTTAAATTTAAAAGCTTTTGCTCTTCAAAATACTCTGTTAAGGAATTAAAAAGACAAGTCACAGACTGAAAGCAAATACTTGTAAAACATATATTGGACATAGGATTTATATTCAGGGTATGTAAAGAAGACTTGCAGCTCAGCAATAGAAGAAAAAAATCCAGTAAGGAAATTGGCAAAATATTTGTATAGAAACTTCACCATAGAGGAAATATATAAATAAATGGTAAAATAAGCCTGTTTTTTTTGAGCCTGTAAAATACCAATGGTAATTTTTTTTAATGTCCTGTTTTTTTAATTTTTGAAGTGTGAGTGTGGTGCGAAGGTGTGTCTGGGTGTGAATCTGCACCTGTGCCCTGCAGTGTGAAATGTGAGGAGAGACATGGAGGGGGAGAATGAAGCCCAGGGACTAAGGTCCACTGGAAAGACCAGCAGCCTGGTAGAGGCCATGCAATTTAAGATAAACAATAAGGGAGGGGAAATGGTTGATGACAGAAATAAGGAGGGACTGGGAGAAGTATGAGAATCTATATAACCTGATCACTCAGAAATAGGAACTACGAAATGTCGGTTATGCAAAAAGGGGAACTCTGAATTACCAACTTCAGCCTTGACCAAGGTCTTATTCCTCCTCCCAGAATTAAAATACAGATTTTCTTTCCCTTTAGAGATACCTGAGTAATGGTGGCATAGTGATTGTAAATATATTAAAATATTTTCTAATTTCCCGAAAGTCATTGACAAACTATAGTGACTTCAATAAAAACTAAAAATATCTAAAATAAAAATGGTATAGACAACAATATTTTGCTTCAAAACTTATACTATATTCTTAGTTTTATCATATTTAATTTTCCTTTTAAAATTGATTAGCCATTTTCAATTTAAAATTTTCTATTATGCATATGTATAAATATATTTTGAATACCATTTCCATGCTTAACTTATTTACATAAATCATGAAAAAATAACTTTTAGTTTGTATAAAGATATAATTTAATATCTGGTGGGAAGAATAGGTATGTAGCTGAAGATCTTTCTTGTGGATTACATTATGTATGGTCTCTGGATATGAATGTGATCTCCAGAACTTTTTCTACATTGGATGAATACACCTAAGGACTTGCTTGACCACCTTACATATATGAGTATTTGTAGATACCTAAGTGTTTTCTGTTTGAATCAGAATAAATAGAGCTGAATTTGTTTTAGGTTGTAGAATTTCTCCAGCATAACATGGGGCTAAACGCCTTCAAATCACTTGTTTTTCAACTTGGACATACATGAATAGGCAGGATTATCTATGTATTTCATTTGAAATACACTAAATGCTTCAATCCGATATCAGTGCTTAATTTTCTCTCTGAACATCTGTCTAATTTTATAGTGAACTAGGCTAAAAAAAAGCACAAAAAGGGACTTCCCTGGTGGCGCAGTGGTTAAGAATCCGCCTGCCAATTCAGGGGACACGGGTTTGATCCCTGGTCTGGGAAGATCCCACATGCCACGGAGCAACTAAGCCCGTGCGCCACAACTGCTGAGCCCACATGCCACAACTACTGAAGCCCACGCACCTAGAGCCCATGCTCTGCAACAAGAGGAGACACTGCAATGAGAAGCCCGCACACAGCAACGAAGAGTAGCCCCCGCTCGCCGCAACTAGAGAAAGCCTGCACGCAGCAATGAAGACCCAACACAGCCAAAAATAAATAAGTAAATAAGTAAATAAATAAACAAAACAGAAAAATATAAAGAAAAGCACAAAAGAAGTAATATTTATGAGCAGAAATCCTAATGGGTCATGATTTTCCACCAAAGAGACTAAAATATGTCGTCAGTTTAATACACCACTCAGTAGGAGCACTGTACAATAATTCCACCTCTTCTTCATCTGGGTACAATTTCTGATAACATTATTCACTTGTTCTTTGGATGTAGTAAACTTTTACCTTTTGAAAATTTGCTTCACATTCTCCAGGTCGGAGGATGCATGATGATGAAGAAACGAGTAAGTATTCCTTTACCCAGCTCTGTCCAGGGCTGCTGCAATATTCGATGCACAGACTGTACAATGAAAAGCATGCACAGCCATACACAGCAGCCCGTGCGCACTATCACCCCTGTTTTCTTCCTTCATCTGTGGAAATCTGCAGGAAGCCAAGTGTTGCCATAACTGTAGCCTGTTGCCTCAGCTTCTTTGCTAATCAGAGACCAGACCACCACCACCAAGCTATAAAGTGGGTGGGGCTGGGCTGTTTCTTTCTGCTCTGTACCTGAGCTGTGGAATTTGGTTCCAAGAAAAGAGCTCTATCATGAAAATAAGCTATTCTCCCAATCATTCAAATGGGAATTTCAAAACTTGGACTTGAAAGGACTTCCAACATATTCTAATCAAGATCTCTTCTCTGTCCAGATCCTCTCTTTTCCTATTTTCAAATGCAGCAAATAAACATCCTGACCCAAATGTTCCAAATTGCTAAAGAATTCATATGATGGTACTGGATTGACCTCCAAATGAATGTAAGGTGGTGTATTTTCACCACTTGCCATGCTTACACAATAGAATATGTACCCAATGAGATTTTTAGTTGCATATGTCTTGGCCTCTACTGGACTAGTTTGAGCCTTAGAATCTTTTAAAATTCAATAAAGTCTAGAATAAGGACACTCAGAGCATCTCTGCTGTTTTTGCTTTTGCCCACCACTTTCTTTGGTGACAACAAGCACTAATAAAGTGTATCTCTCTTTAATATTCATGTGTGTTAGAAATGAAAAAAAGAGAAGTGTGTGTAATGTGTGTGATCCTTGTATCTTAAGTAAAAACTCAAATGTATCAGCTAAATATGCATTTTCCTAGCGCCATTTTGCCCATTGAGATGGTATGGATACATTTCTTTAAGCGCACCAATGATAAGTGATGAGCAGTGACAATGACTTGAGATCAACTTGTTAGTTGAAGATCTGCCTAGAATGCCTGGGTCAGAGGGCTCTCACACTTTCTCTTAGATCTTTCACCTGCTCTCTGGTGCAGTTCAGGGGCCTTTTCTCCAGCTTGTCCAGCACTCTGAGCCTGCATCGACTCTCTGCAGGGTGCCATAGACAGAGAGGTAAACCCAGTCCAATCCATGATTTCAAGAGAATTTTAAGAGAAGTAAGCATGCCATATAATGCGTGCCTTGAAAGAGGTATGTCTCCAATGCCAGAGAAGTTAAAAACAAGAATCTCATTTTCAGGTAGGGCAATAAGAGGAAAGCTACCTGGAAGAAGTGACATTTAGGCCAACTTTGAAATTTGGGTATTATTTTAATGGGCAGAGAAGCACAGGGGCTCTTGTGCCAGAGAGCATGGCATTAACTAATGTGTGGAGGAATGTTTGGGACTAATGTGAATAGTCCAGTTTGCCAGATGAGTGGAGCAAAATATAAGGCAGGAACCAAGAAAGTTGAGATCTGGAGAACCAAGAAAGTTGAGATCTGAATACAACTTATTGAGGAACAGGGATGTGATGTAACTGGGTTTTAGCAAACTCATCAGAAGGTGGTTTTCATATGGGATGAGTAGTAAGAGGCTAGAGGTGAGAAGGCCTGGTAGGAGGTGAAAGGTGAGAAGGGGATTTATAGGAAGGATGATGCATAGACAGATGGCTCTAATAGTCTTAACTAATTAATTAATTCCTGCTGAGCACTGGGGATATGTGCTGAGCAAAAATTCAGTCTAATACAGTGGGAGAAATTAAATAATCACACATCTGAGCAGAATCACATCTGTGATGAATACTTGACAGAAGCAATTTGACTCTAGGAAGATTTCAGAACTTGGGGGAGTGATTGGCAATATTATACTTTGAGCCCCAGATAATGTCGCATTAAGGAATTTGGGTTTGTCTTTTAGACTGTGAAAAACCACTGAAAATTTTGGATCAGAAACTAAGATTAAGAAAGCAGCCTTTCTCTTGGTCAACGTGGTCTTCTTTCTAGAGTTGGGATATTACATTATATACACCATGAAATTCTAGAAACAATCAGAGATGGGAAATCCTATATATGCCTCTTCTACCTTGAGTTGATGTCCAGTGGTCATTCAGTCAAATGCTTTTTAAAAGAATACTTCTGTTAAAACTTCAGTAATTCATTCAGAACAGTATAGCAACTGTACTTATGTTATAGTGCCTTGGATAATTAACGGATTCTACCTTTCCAGCATTGTGTTGTTTAATTTTCTGGAGTTACTGTTGGACATATCTGGTTATTTTTTCTCAGGTTGACATAAAGTCAAAATGAAAATAAGTAAGGAGAAGCATAGTGACCTTAAAAACTGTAACTTTAAAAAGTACTTCTGTGACTTATGAAACTTCTATCAAGGATTCTTATCGATTATGTTTATCATTTTTTACTGTATAGGTCCAATTTAAACACTTCCTTTAAAATTTATTGCCAAAAAACCTTTCTCTCAATTAACATATATTTGTAGTTTTTTTTCTAAAAATCATTATTCTCACCTGTTTATCTTAACTTCAAAGAAATTGAGGATCTTTTCTTTATAGTGGTAAAATATGCATAACGTAATATTTATCGTTTTAACTGTTCCGAAGTGTGTAATTCAGTAGCATCAAATAACATTTGCAATGTTGTGTAATCATCACCACTATATCTAAAACTTTTTGGTCATCCCCAACAAAACCTTTGTATCAATTAAACAATAATTCCTCTTTCCCCTTAACTCTATTCTACTTTCTGTCTCTATGAATCACCAAATGATTGTTGTTTTGTATCTGGACAATTTCACTTAGCATAATTTTTTCAAGATACATCCATGTTGCAGCATATATAAAAATTTCACTTCTTTTTATGGCTGAATAATATTCCTTTGTATGTATATATCACAATTTGTTTAGACATTCCTTTGCTCAAGGACACATGTTATTTACACCTTTTGGCTATTGAGAATAACTTGGCTATGAACATTGGTGTACATATATATGTTCAAGTCCCTGCTTTTAATTCTTTTGAATGTATACCTAGGAATGAAATTGCGGGTCATATGGTAGTTTCATGTTTAGTCTTTTGAAAAAACAACAAACTGTTTTCAACAGCAGCTGTACCATTTTACATTCCCACCAGCAATGCACAAGAGTTCCAATTTCTCTACATCCTTGTCATCACTTGTTCTCTTTTTTTTTTTTAACCCATCCTAGTAGGTATAAAATGCTATCTCATTGTAGCTGTGATTTGCATTTCCCTAATGACTAATGATATTGAGCACATTTTCATGTGCTTATCAGCCATTTGCATATCTCCTTTGAGAAATGTCTATTCAAGTCCTTTGCCCATTTTTGAATTGGGTTATTTGGTGTTATGGAGTTGTGGGAGCTCTTTATATATTCTGGATATTAATCCCCTATCAGATGTTATTTGCAAATATTTTACCCCATTATTTATTTATATAATTTGATAGTATCCTTTGATGCACAAACATTAATTTGATCAAGTCCAATTTATCATTTGTTTCTTTTGTTACCTGTGCTTTGGTGTCATAGTCATTAAGTCGTTGCCAAATCCAATGTAATGAAGACTTTAAATTTTTTTTCCCTGAGTTTTACAGTTTGAGCTCTTAAATTTAGATCTAAAATTTAGATCTTTGATCCATTTTGAATTGACTTTTGCATTTAATATGAGGTAAGGGTCCAACTTCTTTTGCATGTGGATATCCAGTTTTCCCAGCACCATTTGTTGAAAAGACTTTCTTTTTCCCATTGAATGGTCTTGGCACCTTTGTCAATAATCAGTTTACCATATATGTGAGAGTTTATTTCTGAGCTCTCTATTCTATGCCAGTGGTCTATATGTCTGTCCTTAATGCCAATACCATTCTGTATTAGTTACTACAGCTTTGCAGTAAGTTTCAAAGTCAGGAAGTATGAGTCTTCCAGTTTTCTTTCTTTTTTTTAGGACTGTTTTAGCTATTTAAGGCCCCCTAAAATTCCATTTTTGTGAAAAGAACTATTGGTATTTTGATAGGGATTACATTGAAGCTGTAGCTTGCTTTGGGTGGTATTAACATCATAAAAATATTAAGTCTTCCTAGCCATGAATATAAATATCTTTCCATTTATTTTTGTCTTCTTTAGTTTCTTATTTAGTTATTCATTTATTTTTTGGCTGCGTTGGGTCCTCGTTGCTGCGAGCGGGCTTTCTCTAGTTGCGGTGAGTGGGGGCTACTCTTTGTTGCAGTGCGCGGGCTTCTCATTGCGGTGGTTTCTCTTGTTGCAGAGCAGGGGCTCGAGGCACGTGGGCTCAGTAGTTGTGGCACGTGGGCTCAGTAGTTGTGGCACGTGGGCTGTAGAATGCAGGCTCAGTAGTTGTGGCGCATGGGCTTAGTTGCTCTGCAGCATGTGGGATCTTCCCGGACCAGGGATCAAACCCCTGTCCCCTGCATTGGCAGGTGGATTCTTAATCACTGCGCCACCAGGGAAGTCCCTTCTTCAGTTTCTTTCAGCAATATTTTGTAGTTTTGAGTGTACAACTCTTTCACCTGCTTGGTTAGATTTACTACAAAGTATTTAATTCTTTTAGGTGCTATTATCAGTAGGATTGCTTTCCTAAATTTTTTTTGGCCTTTTTTATTGCTGGCATTTAGAAACACATCTGATTTTTGCGTGTTGATCTTGTACTCTGCAACTTCGCTGAATTTATTAGTTTCTACTTGGTGTATTCTATATGCTGGATGGTGTCATCTGCAATAGTTTTAGCTCTTTCTATTTTGGATGCCTTTTATTCACTTTTCTTTTCTGATAGCTCTGGTTAGAACTTCCAGTAGAATGTTGAATAGCAGCAGTGAAAGTGGGTATTCTTGTTTTTGTTCCTTATCTTAGGTGGACAGTTTTCAGTCCCTTACCATTGATTATAATGTTAGCTGTGGGTTTTTGTAAATATTTTTTAATAGGTTGAGGGATTTTCCCTCTATTTCCAGACTTCTGGAAGTTTTTTTATCATGAAAGTGTGTTTGATTTTGTCAAATGCCTTTTCTGCATCAATTGGGATAATCATGTGGTTTTTTTCCTTGTTCTATTAATGTGACACATTACATTGATTAATATTCTTATGTTGAACGACTCTTACATTTCAGGAATAAATGCTGCTTGGTCATGGTAAGTAATTATTTTAAAATGCTATTGGATTCAATTTACTAATATTTTGTTGAGGATTTGTGCATCTATCTTCATAAGGGCTATTGATCTGTGATTTACTTTTCTTGTGGTATTTTTTTTTCTGGCTTTGATATAAATTAATGCTGGACTCATAAAATGAGGTAGGAAGTGTTCCCTCCTTGTCAATGATTTGGAAGAGCTTGAGAAGGATTGATATTAATTCTTCTTTAAATGTTCGGTAGAATTCTTTTGTGAAGCCACCTGGTCCAGGACTTCTCTTTGCTGGTAAGTTTTAGATTAATAATTCAATCTCTTTACCTGTTATAGGTCTGTTGAGATTTTCTCTTTCTTTGTGAGTTGGTTTAGGGCATTTGTGTGTTTCAAGAAGTTTGCCCATTTCTCTAATGGTTATCTAATTTGTTGGCTTACAGTTGTTCATAGTATCCTTCTATAATTCCTTTTTGCCTCTATAAGGTTTGTAGTAATACTTCCACTGTTATTCTGATTTTAGTTATTTGTGTCTTCTCTTTTTTATTTTGTCAGTCTAGCTAAAGGTTTGTCAATTTTGTTTAGTTTTTCAAAGAACCAATTTTTGGTTTCATTAATATTTTTCTATTGTTTTATTTCTCTATTTTGTTAACTTTGCTCTAAACTTTGTTGTTTCTTTCCATCTGCTAGCTTTGAGTTTGGCTTTATTTTCCTTTTCTAGTTCCTTATGGTATGAAGCTGTTGATTTGAGATCTGACATTTTTTTACAATGTAAACATTTGCACCTATAGATTTCCCTCTGAGCACTACTTCCACTGCATCCCATAAATTTAGTATGTTGTGTTTTTATTTGTTTCTAAGTATTTTCTAATTTATCTTGTGATGGCGTCTTTAAGAGTATGTTGTTGAGTTTCCACAAATCTGTGAATTTTCCTGTTTTCTTTGTTACTGATTTTTAACTTCACCCTGTTGTGATTGGAGAAGGCACTTAGTATGATATCTGTCTTTTCATCTATTCAGACTTATTTTGTGGTTTAACATGTGATCTGTCCTGTAGAATGTCCCATGTGCACTTGAAAAAACCTGTATTCTGCTGTTTTGGGGTAGTGTTCTATATGTCTTTTATATCTAGTTGGTTTATTGCATTTTTCAAGTCCTCTATTTTCTTACATCTCTTATGTCTGACTGATCTATCCATTACTGAAAGCAGGGCATTGAAATCACCACTATTATTATAGAGCTCTCTATTTCTCACCTTCTGTTCTATCAATTTTTTGCTTCATATATTTTGAGGTATTTTATTAAGTGCATAAATGTTTATAATTTCTATTTTCATTGTGATATCGAACCCTTTTAAATTTAATTTTTTATTGAAGTATAGTTGATTTACAACATTTTATTAGTTTCAGGTGTAGACATAGTGATTCAATATTTTTATAGGTTATATTCCATGTAAAGTTATTACAAAATAATGGCTATATTCCCTATGCTGTACAATATATCCTTGTTGCTTGTCTATTTTGTATATAGTAGTTTGTATCTCTTAATCCCATACCCCTATTTTGCCTTTCTCCCCTTCCCTCTCCCCACTGGTAACCACTAGTTTGTTTTCCATATCTGTGAGTCTGTTTCTAATTTGTTATATACCTTTGTTTTATTTTTTCAGATACCACATATGTGATAACATAGAGTATTTGTCTTTTTCTGTCTGACTTATTTCACTAAGCATAGTACTCTCTAGGTCCATTCACTTTGTTGCAAATGGCAGAATTTTATTCTTTTTTATGGCTGAGTAATATTCATAGTGTATATATACCACATCTTTATCCATTTATCTGTTGATGAATACTTAGATTATTTCTTGAGACTTTTATTAAGATACATCTTCTTTGTCTCTTGTAAACTTTTTAGAGTTAAAGTCTATTTTGTTTGATATTAGTGTAGCCACTCCAGCCCTATTTTCATCATCATTTGTATGAAATATTTTTTCTATCATTTTACGTTCAACCTATTTGTCTTTGGAAGTAATGTGAGTCTCTGATAGAGACCACATAGTTGAATTATAAATATTTATTCATTGTGCCAATCTCTGTATTTTTATTGGAGAGTTTAATCCATTTACACTTAAGGTAGTTACTGATAAGGAGGGATTTACTTCTGCCATTTTTCAGAAAACAAATATGTTTTCTCTATGCCTATAGGTTTTTATGTCCCTCATTTTCTCCATTACTGCTTTATTTTTAGTTAACTTTTCATAGTGAAATATTTCAATTCTCTTCTTAATTCTTTATACGTATATCCTATAGATATTTTCTTGGTGGTTACCATGGGTATTATATTTAATATCCCAAAGTTATAATAATCTAATTTGAATTGATGCCAACTTAACTTCAATAACATAAAAAAGCTCACTACTATACCACACCACCCTCAGTTTCTGTTATTAATGTCATAGATTACATCATTACACATTTTGTATACAATAAAATAGATTAATAATTTTTATGCATTTGTATTTTAAACGCTTTAGAAAATAAAAGTCAGGCTCAACCAAAATTACAGTAATAGTAGCTTTTACAGTTGCCCATGCATTTACCTTTACCCTAATTTCTTTATATGGCTTCAAGTTACTATCTTCCTTTCATTTCAACCTGAAGCACTCCCTTTAACATTTCTTGGAGGGAAGGTCTGGTGGTAATGACCTCCCTCAGCTTTTTAAAATCTAGGGGTGTCATTTCTCCCTCATTTTTGAAGAGTAGTTTTATTGGATATAAAGTTGCCCATCAACAGTTTTTTTTCCTTTAAGCATATTGAGTATATCAACCCACTGACTTCTGGCCTTCAAGCTTTCTGATGAGAAATTGACAGATAACCTCATTGGGGACCACTTGTATGTGATGAGTCACTTCTCTCTTGCTGCTTTCAAGATCGTCTCTTTGTCTCTGTCTTTCAACATTTTGATTATAATGTATCTCAGTGTGAGTATTTTTGAGTTTATTCTATTTGGAGTTTTTGAGCTTCTTGGATTTGTAGATGCATTTATTGCAATTTCAATCCTTTAAATTTGGGGAGTTTTCAGGCGTTATTCATTTCGTTCCTTTCTCTCTCTCTTCTCCTGATGGCATTCCCACAATGCCTATGTTGGTCCACTTGATGGTGTTTCACAGGTCTCTTAGGCTCTGTTCAATTTTCTTCATTCTTTTTTCTTTCTGTTCCTTAGACTTGATAATTTCAGTTGTTCTTTCTTTATGTTCACTTATTCTTCCACTTGCACAAATCTGCTTTTTAACCCTTTTGAGGTATTTTTCATTTCAGTTATTGTACTTTTCAGCATCAAAATTTCTTTTTGGTTCTATTTGAAAATAATTTATTCTCTTCATTGATATTTTTTAATATATTATTTTCCTTTGTCCATGTCTTCCTTTAGCTCTTTGAGTGTCTTTAAAAGAGTTGTTTTAAAATCTTTGTCTAGTAATTTTGACATCTCTGCTTCCTCAGGTACATTTTCTGTTGCTTTATTTTGCTTCTTTGAATCAGCTATACATTCTTGTTTCTTTGTATGCCTTGTTGTTTTTTTATTGAAAATTGGACTTTTGAATTTGATAACATGGAAACTGGGGAAATCAGATTTTCCCTTTTCCTCAGAGTTTGGTACTTTAAAAAGTTGCTATAAGGTGTCTCTGTATTGGAGTAAAAGCTTAAGATCTTCTGCATGTCTTTTCTGAGCTCCATATTTCCCTAGGTATGCATGGTGGCTTTCTAAATTCCCCCATATACATAGTTGCTTTTGAATATCAAAAACAAACAAACAAACAAAAAGCAAGCAAACAAAAAAACAGGTGGCTCTTTTAAACCTCCTGGAAATTACTTCAGCTGGTGGCAGTTGGAACATTGGTGGCCAGCCTCCATATCCACACTTCAGCAGTGAGAGCAGTAATTCACAGTTAGAACCAAGAACCTACATGTGGATGACAAGGATCTTATTGGCCACCCTGGCTCCAGAGGAAGCTGCTCCAGAAATTTGGGTTACGTTCTTCACAGCTGTCTGGTATGGGGCTGGGGTAGGGGGCTGAGTAGCTGCAACCACCCTAATGGTTGAAATAAACCAAAATTAATGAAAATGTCCTAGCCAAGCTATCCCCTTGAAGTTACAAGTGTTCAAATAAACTCCAAAGTTCCAAAGTATCCACCTCTGATAGTTTCTCCTAGTACAGTTGCTGTCCAGGTAGAGAGATGAATTCTTGGTGCTTCCAACTTCACTATCTTCCCTGACTTCATTCCCTTGAGGTTTAATCGTAATAGTAATGCATGATAACTTTTTAAACCATTTTGGTTTCCCTGTATTGGAGATCCTGATTTTCTCCTCTTTTATTAAATTTAGTGTCTATCAGCCGTTTATTGGCTACATTAAATAAATAACTTTAAGAAACCTAGATATTTTAATTAATCAGAAAATTACAGTGCACTAACATCCTAGTCAATCAAGTGTCTTCACGGCACTATAGTACCAATTTGTGGGGTAACTGAAATCACTTTTCTTTGCTATTACTAACTGTCATGCAGTATGAAATAATTTAAAGAGTATAAAGGTTCTTGAGGAGAGCAATTTACCTATGTTCTTTTTAAAAATCTTTTATTGGAATATAGTTGATTTACAATGTTGTGTTAGTTTCAGGTGTACAACAAAGGGAATCAGTTATATATATACATGTATCCACTTTTTTTTTTTTTTAAGATTCTTTTCCCATATAGGCCATTACAGAGTATTGAGTAGCATTCCATGTGCTATACAGCAGGTTCTTATTAGTTATCTCTTTTATATATAATAGTGTGTATATGTCAATACCAGTCTCCCAATTTATTCCTCCCCCCCCTTATCCCCTGGTAACCACAAGTTTGTTTTCTACATCTGTGACTCTACTTATATTTTGTAAATAAGCTCATTTGTATCATTTATTTAGATTCCACATGTAAGTGATATCATATGATATTTGTCTTTCTGTGTCTGGCTTACTTCACTCAGTATGACAATCTCTAGGTCCATCCATGTTGTTGCAAATGACATTATTTTGTTCTTTTTTATGGCTGAGTAATATTCCATTGTGTATATATATATATATATATATATATATATATATATATATCACATCTTCTTTATCCATTCCTTTGTTGATGGACATTTAGGTTGCTTCCATGTCCTGGCTATTGTAAATAGTGCTGCAAAAAACATTGGGGTGCACATATCTTTTCAAATTATGGTTTTCTCTGGGTATATGCCCAGGAGGGGGATTGATGGATGATATTGTAGCTCTATTTTTAGTTTTTTAAGGAACCTCCATACTGTTTTCTATAGTGGCTGTACCAGTTTACATTCCTACCAACAGTGTAGGAGGGTTCCGTTTTCTCCACACCCTCTCCAGCATTTATTGTTTGTAGGTTTTTGATGACAGCCATTCTGGCCAGTGTGAGGTGATACCTCATTGTAGTTGTGATTTGCATTTCTCTAATAATTAGTGACGTTGAGCATCTTTTTATGTGCTTTTTGGCCATCTGTATGTCTTATTTGGAGAAATGTCTGTTTAGGTCTTCTGCCCATTTTTTGATTGAGTTATTTGTTTTTTTGATATTGAGCTGCATGAGCTGTTTGTATATTTTGGAGATTAATCCCTTGTCAATTGCTTCATTTGCAAATATTTTCTCCCATTCTGAGGGTTGTCCTTTTGTTTTGTTTATGGTTTCCTTTGCTGTGCAAAAGCTTTTAAGTTTCATTAGGTCCCATTTGTTTATTTTTGTTTTTATTTTCATAACTCTAGGAGGTGGATCAAAAAAGATCTTGCTGCGATTTATGTCAAAAAGTGTTCTGCTTATGTTTTCCTTTAAGGGTTTTATAGTGTCTGGTTTTACATTTAGGTCTTTAATCCATTTTGAGTTTATTTTTGTGTATGGTGTTAGGAAGTGTTGTAATTTCATTCTTTTACATGTAGCTGTCCAGTTTTCCCAACACCACTTATTGAAGAGGCTGTCTTTTCTCCACTGTATATCGTTGCCTCCTTTGTCATAGACTAGTTGACCATAGGTGCATGGGTTTATCTCTGGGCTTCCTATCTTGTTCCATTGATCTATATTTCTGTTTTTGTGCCAGTACCATATTGTCTTGATGACTGTAGCTTTGTAGTATAGTGTGAAGTCAGGGAGTCTGATTCCTCCAGCTCCGTTTTTTTCCCTCAAGACTGCTTTGGCTATTTGGGGTCTTTTTTGTCTCTATACAAATTTTAAGATTTTTTGTTCTAGTTCTGTAAAAAATGCCATTGGTAATTTGATAGGGATTGCATTGAATCTGTAGATTGCTTTGGGTAGTATAGTCATTTTCACAATATTTCTTCTTCCAGTCCAAGAACATGGTACATCTCTCCATCTGTTTGTGTCATCTTTGATTTATTTCATCAGTATCTTACAGTTTCCTGAGTACAGGTCTTTTGCCTCCTTAGGTAGGTTTATTCCTAGGTATTTTATTCTTTTTGTTGTGATTATCTATATTCTTGGCATTAACATTTACTAATAGAATGAGTTCCTTCTGGGAAAAATCAGCTTGAGTGACTTCAAAGTTTTGGAGAGTACCACCATGGTAAAAATAGGTGGGTAAGTATAGATAGATTTCAGCGTGAAAAATTATCAATTTGCCTTTAATAGCCCTGAGTTTGGTGCTATAAGTGCACTTAAAGGCATGACTTAACAAAGAGGGATTTAGAAAGGAAATGCCGTTGACTTCCCAAGCTGTGCACTCCATGGGATACAGTTTTGTAATAAAGACCGTAGAAAATTACGAAACTTCTGAAAGAAACTTCCTGTCTGTGTATGTATATGTGTGTGTTTACAGTTTATACTGGATTAGGATTGTAAACCTTGATAGTGTCTAAAAATATTAAAGGGGAATATGAGGATGTAAGCCAAATAAATGAGGACTGCTAGAATGTTTAATTGTGTATTAGTCTTTTATTAGCAGTGTATGTTCTTCAGGAAGCAGCTGCCTGAGAACCCATCTCCTGAGAAAAAACAGCTCTGAGTTTGAAATTCAGGGCTCTCAGAATGAAAAGTGGTGACCCTCTAGAATTTTAGTCTTATCACTAAATTTGCAAAGTTGGATTAGACCAAGCCCAGCTCTTTATCAACTGCATTATTATTCTCTTCCTTGGGCCTTGGTTAACTCATCCATGGAATTGTGGAGTCACACTAGATATCCTTAAAGTCCCTCTTAAATGCATGTCCTCTGGTCGCACACATGTCAGTCCTCTAGTTAAACTTTCTGTGCCACAGATGTTGTTTTGTATAGCATCCTGCAAGTGTTGTCCAACTCTGCTGAGAGGGCTCCAGGCAGACCAGGAGAGTCTGGGTTCATTACAAACATCCCTCTTTGAAAACCAATGTCCGTGGTATTCACCTATCTTTTCTTAGCTAGTTGGATCTTACTTCCATATGTTACTACTCCTCCGTTAGGTCTTATACTCTCAGCCAATCTTAGACATGGCCATTGAGTTCTAAGGAAAAATTTTCAGAATCCTCATCTCCTGTTTGTTTTCCTCTAGAGCTACATTTGTTCATTAATGTGCCTTTTGTAATGTGGTATCCACCCTGACTGAAGCTACTAAAATAGTCTAATTACTAATCAGTATGTTGAGACTGTTGCTGTGATCCTTCAGTGGTTAGACATGTTCTTCATACTTACTATTTCATACTTACTAGTCAGTATGAATTTTAAAATTAAAGTGCATATTTAATCTAGTATTTATTTTTCCTCTTTTAGTCCTCTTAAAGTATTAATGGTGTCTCTTATAATCAATAATTCTTGTGCTGGAAAAGTAATAAGGTGCTCTGATGTTTGCACAAGTTTCTAATAATGTACCAAAAGATAAAGTATATAAAGTACAACTATCTTGCCATAATCAGTCCTAAGGAATTGGTTTTCGTTCTGGAATTATACTTGAATTTCAATTTATTAAACCCACGCCCATTTCTCTCCCCTGTGCTATTTATATTTATAATCATATGAGTATTATTTTAGCTGTTACAGATCCAGGTAGCTGCTATTTGATGTTGACTCTCCACTTCTGTTCAACTGCTAATGATAGCAAGAGCTCTGTGGTCCCATAGGACTCATATTTTATTGTATTGCTATGGCTGCCATGCTTGTTATTTCCTCAGCCTCTTCTGCAGAATGAATTCTGTAGGAATTTTTACGTAATTTCAATTTTGAATTTTGTTTAACATAACAGCATGCTTACTTTTAAACATAAAGGAAGGAGACTGATTGATTTCTACTCTTTGCCATCCTATTTATTTATTTATTTATTTAATTGTGGTCTAGTTGGTGTACAATGTTGTGCCAATCTCTGTTGTACAGCAAAGTGACTCAGTTATACACATAGAGACATTTTTAAAAATATTATTTTCCATTATGGTTTATCCCAGGAGATTGGATACAGTTCCCTGTGCTTGGGTATAGTTCCCTGTGCTATGCAGTAGGACCTTGTTGTTTATCCATCCTGTATATAATAGTTTGCATCTGCTATAAAATAAAATTCATTTAAAATAAAATTTATTTTCAGCTATAAAATAATTAAGTCATAGGGATGTAATGTACAGCATGGTGACTACAGTTAATAATACTGTACTGCGTATTTGAAAGTTGCTAAGAGAGTAGATCTTAAAAGTTCTCATCAGGACTTCCCTGGTGGCGCAGTGGTTAAGAATCCGCCTGTCAATGCAGGGGACATGGGTTCAATCCCTGGTCCGGGAAGATCCCACGTGCCTTGGAGCAACTAAGCCAGTGAGCCACAGCTACTGAGCCGGTGTGCCCTAGAGCCCACGTGCTGCAACTACTGAAGCCTGCGCGCTCTAGGGCCCATGTGCCACAACCACTGAGCCCACATGCTGAAACTACTGAAGCCCACGTGCCTAGAGCCCGTGCTCCACAACAAGAGAAGCCACTGCAATGAGAAGCCCCTGCCTGCTGCAACTAGAGAAAGCCCACATGCAGCAACAAAGACCCAGCACAGCCAAAAGAAAATAAATTAAAAAAAAAAAAGTTCTCATCACAAGAAAAAAATTCTTGTGTATGGTGATGGATGCTAACTAGATCTGTTGTGGTGATCATTTTGCAATATATGTAAATATTGAATCATTATGTTGTATACTTGAAAGTAATATAATGTTCTATGTCAATTGTACCTCAATTTAAAAAAAGAAAATTTCAAGTATATATGTAAGTTGGAGAAGAGAAATGGAGGAGTATTTAGAGGTGGATATGGAGGTCAAAAGAGGTATTATGTATTTATTTTTTAAGATGCAAAACGTATGGTACCATTGTATGCTGATTGTAATGATTAAATAAAATTTTTATTGTTTATCCATGAGGTGGTGGTGTTGAATATCTGGGGCAGTATACTGCCTTGTATCTTTTTGTTGGAGAGAGTAGATAGATTCTGGTGCAAAGTGGAAGGTTTGGTCTCTGAACGGGGCATGGACAGTGAATCCACTGTGTCAGGAGGGAAGGCAGGGTGCATGGACACAATGGCCTGTAGGTGGGCAGATGTGGGGAAAATAGGGAAGTTGCCTTCCGATTGCTTCTGTCTTCTCAGGCCTATGGAAATGTCACATACAAATTGGCACTTGCCATCTACCTCTACAAAAATTAAATTATGAGCCACTGCATCTGCTGACCTTCAACACCCCCTGAAAGGAATTCAGGGTGGAGATCAGAAATGAGGCACTCTGTGCTCTGGAAAAAACTGGCAGAACAGGTCCTTAGACAGTTAGATATTTTCAGGAGATGATTTTATGAGCCCAATTCTTGCATCTCCTCATATTTAGAAAAGCACTAAAAAATTCTTCATGGTGATGTCTGCTCCTCATGACTAGCAGTAACCTTCACGAAACTAGCAGAACCTTCTGCAAAAAATATCTGCTTGATTGCATGTACTCCCCCTTCACCAAAATCACATATATACTGACCTTCCCCACTTCCTCTTTGGAGCACTTTCTCAGAGCTATTCGATATGCTGTCTCCCAGGCTATAGTCCTCATTTTGCCCCAGATAAAACTTAACTCACAACTCTCACGCTGTGCAATTGTTTTTAGTCAGCAGAAGCAAGTCATCAGCTGAGGGTGGTCACTGAGGAGGAGACTTGGGAAGTTTTCAGAAAGAGAAGATGTGAAGTATGAAATAATTTAGGAGCATGAGAGAGTGAACAGACAAAGGAATATGTTAGAATTGTTGGGCAACAATGAGGGCTCTTGTGAAGTTATTGGTCGTGATTTAAAGTGAGACCAAAACTTAGACATCTTAGAGGAGGTCTGGTCCGGGTCAAATCCTGGTTGTTCCTGTTAGTTAGATTCATCACCTGGACCAGGTCCATTCATTGATGCCTGAGCCCCGTGGAGGAGAGGACAAAGAGTTAGACGTGAAAACAAAAAAACTGTCAACAAAAGCTCTGAAATTTTGATACGTCTTTAAATTTTGTAAACCAAAGCAAAAAAGAAGACCATGTCCTCTCTCCTGCCCCTCATCAAGGGGCACCTCAAGGAATCTCCTGCTTTGCCACTGGTGGAATTTTCGGCCACACCAGGTGAGGATGGTAGTGCCTTTGAGGAACTTTATGGAACCTGATGAATGTGGAAGAGCTGGAGGACATCGCAGGTCCCAGGAAGATGTAGAGGATTAATGTGTAAATATCACATGGTAACTAACTAGAATGTTTCATCATCAACTACAAGACCCCTCTGGGAAAGCCCAGAAGGGCTTAACTGCGCTTAACTCATTACAGGCTTATAGTAGGAAGATTTCTAAACCTGGTTTTCCAAGATTCCTGTTCTCTGATTCTTCATTCAAACACTAATCTGGATACTGCTGTGAAGAGAATTTGCAGTTGTAGTTAAAACTGAATGGATTGATCTTAATACATAGAGTTTATCCAGGTGGACTGGACCCAATCAGGTAAGCACTTTGCGTACAGAGTTTGCTCCATCTGGCAGCAGAAGAGAAGGTCAGAGAGATTTGATGTACAAGGTGACTTGATAGATCATTGCTGGCTTGAAGGCAGAGGAAAACACATGAAAAGGAATGTGGGTGGTCTTAAGATGCTGAGAAAGGACTCTGGGTGACAGCCAGAAAATAAGGGACCTAACACTTCCAACAGCAAGGAACCGTACTCTAACAACCTAAATGAGCCTAGAGGCAGATGTCTTCCTAGAGTCTCCAGACAAGGAATCTGCCTTGCTAACACCTTCCTCTCAGCCTTATGATACTCTGACCATTGAATCCAGCCTGCTGTAAACTATACGTTAATAAATGGGTGTTATTTGAAGCCACTTAGCTTGTGGTAATCTGTTATGCATCAACAGGAAACTAATACATAGTCCTTTACATTTCGTTTGCTCAGGAGCCAGATGAGTTTCAGAACTGGGTCATTTGTGCCTATGCAGGTGGCACTCAGCCAAGTAAACTGCGGCCATGTGCTATCAAGTTCTCTCTCAAATTCACCAATATACCTGGGAGTTGTGCTGGTCTCCATAGCGGTTCAGTTAACGAGGTCTTTTTCTCAAACTTGGTGGGTTGATTTTGAGCATGATTCAATTGCAAAATTATTGTTTAACATAACTCTATCCATAAATTGTTATTTGTTTATTAACGGAGAGATATTAAAACTTTTTTACAAAGAATAAAAATCTTCACTTTCAGTTTTATGTTTCATTTTTTTTTTCACTTTACTAATTTTGTTCTGAGAGAGGAAGCCTAGTCTTTTTAACAAATGATGCTGGAGAAAACGGATGTCCACAGGCTAAAAAAACTCAACCCAAACTTCACCCCTTTCACACTAATTAACTCAAAAATGGATCACAAAATTAAATATAAAATATAATACTATAAAACTTTTAGAAAATATCCTGGGAGAAAACCTCTGGGATCTAGGGCTAGGCAAGGAGTTCTTTTTTAAGTACATTTTAATGAAATTTTATTTTCAATTGTAGATTGATGTGTACCTTCACTTATTCTGAGAGAAAATAAAATGTATTCAATTTGCCCTTCCAGGTTTGTAGACAAATCACATGAATTGATCATATTATAAACCCATAGTTGGTCAACAGTAGAACCATGCAGTGTTTTCCTGAGGAGAAACCTTTCTTTATGTTCATGAAATTTTTGGAGGATTAGGGCTGTAACTAGAGGGTCGGGGTAAGCTGGGGATTCTGCCAGTGGAGGTGAGAGCAGGGAGGGAATTCACCAAACCCAAGGACAGGCAAACCTGTCAGAAACTGCTGGAGAGAGAGGACAGTTACTTGGGATTCAAATCTGCTGATCAACCTTGGTGTGCTATGTTTTGTGGAACAATACAAATAGTATTTTCCAGCAAAAACTGGAATAGGTAATGCAAATTTAAGGATGCTAAAACGCACACATATGTATGTGTATATATACATACACAAAACATATATATGTATACATGTATATATCTGTATATATACGTCTGTGTATTTTTTCCAGCTTTATTGAAGTATGATTGACAAATAAAAATTGTATATTTTTAGGTTGTACAATATAATGTTTTGATCTACATACACATTGTGAAAATGATTCCACAATCATTTCACAAAGTGAAATCAGGAAATCATACCATAATCAAGCTAATTTACATATTCATTATTTCCCATAGTTATCTTTTGTGTGCGTGTGTGCCTGTGTGTCTGTGTGTGTGGTGAGAACACTTGAGATCTATTCTTCTAGAAAACTTCAAGTATACAGTACATTATTATTAACTATAGTCACCATGCTGTACATGAAATTTCTAGAACTACTCATAACTGAAAGTTTGTACTCTCCATATTTGTAATTTAAATTGTTAGGCAATAAATATGCAGGCATATTTTCCTATCCTCTCTCTTACACATCTTTCAAATAATGTTTTGAAACATTTTCAGTTTTTTCAGTAATTCAAATATAATTTTCAAACAGTCAAAAAAGCACACGGAGTTGTTTTTCACTACCCTATTTTACATATATTTGTTAGTAAATAAATGGTTCTCCAGACTGTTCAGCATATTAAATGTTAAAGTAAACAAGGGATAATTGCTCCTTATTTTTAGAACAGTAGATTTACAATATATGTAGCTGTTACAAGTCACATATTTAAATTATTTTAAACATCTTCTTTGGTAATAGTTTTTTTTTTATGACTTTGTGTCAAAATAGAAACAATACCTCGAAGTAAATTTGCTTTTTAATCCATATTCTGTGAACACCTAAATTTTACAATGAAAAATTTCAAAAGCTACAAGGATATCCATATTTGAAATATAAAATAAATGATAAATTCAATAATTGGGAATTTTCTTTGCCCTATTAAACATCAATTTTTAATGCTGTTTTATTCTTACAGATTCTTCTCAAAATATATTGGCTACTTGAGAGATGTCATTACACTCCTGTGATTTATACAGAAGGTAAGTTAGAAAACTTTAATTCTTGTGTCCATTAATTAACAAACTTTTAATAAACACTTTTCATCAGGGACTAGAGTAAGTACTGGCAATGTGGTCAGACATGCTTCACTCCTCTCTCTTGCCTGCAAGGAGCTTTCAGTGTAGTGGGGTGGATGGACCTAGAGTCTGTCATACAGAGTGAAGTAAGTCAGAAAGAGAAAAACAAATACCGTATGCTAACACGTATATATGGAATCTAAGAAAAAAAAAAAAAAAGGTCATGAAGAACCTAGGGGCAGGACGGAAATAAAGACACAGACCTACTAGAGAATGGACTTGAGGATATGGGGAGGGGGAAGGGTAAGCTGTGACAAAGTGAGAGAGTGGCATGGACATATATACACTACCAAATGTAAAATAGATAGCTAGTGGGAAGCAGCCACATAGCACAGGGAGATCAGCTCGGTGCTTTGTGACCACATAGAGGGGTGGGATAGGGAGGGTGGGAGGGAGGGAGACACAAGAGGGAAGAGATATGGGAACATATGTATATGTATAACTAATACACTTTGTTATAAAGCAGAAACTAACACACCATTGTAAAGCAATTATACTCCAATAAAGATGTTAAAAAAAAAAAAAAGATATGCAGTGGTTGTCACAGGGGAGAAGTGCAAAGTGGTCTAGGCAACACAGCACAGGGGACCAGTCCTCATTGGGGCAGTAGAGAAGGCTTTCTGGAGTAAGCAGTGTTTAGTGAAAGGGCTGAAGAATGGGGGTGTTCTCCACGGGGTGCCAGAGTTAGCTGGTTAGGATGAGATCATTCCAACGTCTATGTTCTCCAGCCAAAACAACCAGGAACACACCTGGGAACCAGTTTAGTCTAGAACAAGTTGGATTTATTACTCATGGCAGTGAGGGAAGACACACACCATGGGGAATCCTGGGGTGTCTCAGTAAGAGGGTGTTAGAAAAGAGCTACTACAAGATTTGGGCTTTAGTTGGGTGACTTGGGAGAGGGTCTAAAAGTGATGGGCCACTTTAAATTGGATGCTGAAAGCCAAGGCAATTCTATAATTCATCTCAATAAATTTTAGCTACAAGAGGGAAGACTATAGTCAAAATAAAGCCATTACTGGAAACAAAGTAGATGTCACTCATTTTAACCAAGAGAATGGAGTGTTTGGTATTTTGGGGGGATGGCACAGTGACTTCTTTTTCTGTACTTAGAAAACAGTTGTGAATTGCCTTCACTTTATCTCACTTCATCATTATCTCAGAGTAATCTTGCTTGGCATTGGTATTCTGTGATACCTTTTGGTATTTATGTCCAGGCTTACCTCTGGATATCATCAGGGCTGTTGTTGTTTTTGCTTTTTTTTTTTTTTTCTCTCACAAGACAAATGAAGCATGGGGGAAGCATTTAGCTTCAATTGGAAGGCATCATTCTAGAATTTTAGAAATCAATGGAAAAGTACAGGTCTTCTAGCCAAACCCATACATCTGTTTGTATGAAGGACAAACAGATTAACAGAGTAAGTGCATTGGTAGCTTGAATTTATTTTCTAAGATTTGCTTAGCTCCCCTACTCCCATATTTTATACTTGTTATATTTTGATATAGTAAAAATTCATAAATGTGAACACCACCAGTAAGATTTCAGTTCATCCATCTTCCCTTAAATACTTTCTCAGCCTGGGCACGTTGATTCCCTTTGCTTAGGATTTAAATCTCTTATCAGTACACCTCCCCAACTCTATTCAGTAGGAAACTGGTGAAATGATATCAGAGTGGGATGACATAAAACAAAGAAGACATCCACACGCACAGATAAACTGTATATAAAGTCTGCTCATAATTTGAATACAAAGTGTTTTAATAAAAAAGAATTTAACCACTGCTAAATTATCCATATACTGAGTAAAAGCAAAAATGTTACCCTAATAAAAAGAGTGTAGACATGATAGCCCATGAAGCCATGTGGGATGAAGTTAAAAATAGAGTATGTCTCCAGAGATTATCAGGCAACACTTTTTTCAAGTTTGTAATGTATAGTATTTTTTTTACCATTCCTTTTTGTATTGATAAATCAATCATGTCATATCATATCATATATTTTGTATTATATGTCATATCATATCAATCAGTATTTTTTACCATTCCTTTGTGTATTGATACATTAATCATGTCATGTCATATTATATATCATTTATTATATATCATATCATGAAATGTTTCATTTGATGGTCATCTATCTGAGAGCAAGTTGCAAGATTTTCACACTTTCACTGAGTCCTTCACTGGCATCCAGCTTGACCTTGACAAGTATATCTGACCTTCCCGCTGTGTTAGAGATCAGAGTGTGTGAAATATTGACAACTACTGAAGATTACTGGGTAATGTAGGCAGTGTGCAGTGGATCAACCAGTATAGACTCTTAAGTCCATTTTCTACGTCTAGTAATGTGTTCAAGTGATTGGTTTTGGCATCAAAACTGAAATACTTCTCTTTCTCAACTTGCTGTTCACACATTATCTTCCAATGGCAAGTGCTGACAACTACAGATGCTGCTTTCACTAAAACTTCATTATTGACTAAACTCCCCTCATCTTAGCTTAAAACCCCTGAATTGGGAGAAAGTGTATCCGATCTGCCTGTGCTTAAGCTGGATCACAGCAGTTGCTTGGCCTAATAGCTGAGACCCTTTCTCAATATGCCAGCTTGTGAGTGTGATCAGTGGTTGTGCACCCTAGGTATATTGATCTGATGTTTAATTTTGTCTAATATTTTTACTCTCCTGCTTACTAGTCAAGTCACTATATCCATAAATTTGACTTCATGAGTCCATTTTTCTTTTCTTTCTTCAGAACTGTTTACCTGATCCAAAACACCTTCCAGTGGATTTTCTATATGTAAAACCTGTTTTTTAAATTAGTAAATAAAACTACTGCCTTCAGAATTTTGCCTCGAAAGCAACAGGACGCTTTCAACAATCTAATGTAAATGCAAACCACTGCATTCTTAACTAAAAGCCATTCTCCTGGGTATGGTGTGTGCTGCTGTTCACCAATCTCTGCTAGATGCTGCCTGAGGTCCCCCTTGCTTCTACACCTTCACACATTCCCCCTGCAGCTCTGATGCTGCTGGAAGGTCCGGAAGTTCCTGCACTGTATTCTAACTGGATCTGTGCTCTTACTACAGACTTGGGGTCCCTACCAATCCACAGCTGCATGGTGTTTGCAGGCAAGTGGGGGGAGAATGGTTCACTTACCTGTGTTATCTGCCCTCTGCCTACAAGGTGAAACTCAGGGCTGACGGGGTCCCTCTGAGTTTCAGAGTTTGGTGAAACAGATATTCTAGAGTTTATTCATGGTTCTCCTTCTCCCTGGACAGGCCACACACATGTGCTTTGCCTGACAGAGCCCAGAGCCCATGGCTGTTTTGGATTCTGGTTTGATTCCTTAGAAAAGGCCAGGAATCTGGTTCATGTCAGTGTTCTCCAACATTTCTATCCTTCTCCTACTCAGTAAAAAGTTTTCTGAGCATGAAGATCCAGTGTGTATATTTATGCATTTGCAAATTAAATGCATGTTCTATGGTTCCGTAATTTATATGCAAGACAAAGATTATACAGATATAGGAATTTTAAAAGAATGAGATGAGGAGGAATGCAAATGGAAGTTCTAACATTTTCTTCCTGCCTCCTAGCATACTGTCTTGTCCACTCTGACTGGCGGGCTTCCCCATCAAGAAGTCTCTTAGTGAAACTCCATGCTGCTCAGGTGAGGGGGTGTGTGGGGACATGGGGGCAAAGCAGGGATGGTTTTTCCAGGAACTGGATTTTGTGTACGTTTGCCTTCAACTCTCAAAATCTGCATGGATGACCTTGAATTGCAGGTGGATTCAAGATTCAGAGAGTTAATGTTTTTCATGATGGAGTTCTATCCAGAGAAGTGGATGTGGATCACACTACATTGCACTGTTTTTCCTGGAAGTTTCTTTCTCTTGTTATTCTTTTCCTTTTAAGCCATGTTATGATGAAAAATAACAGACTGTTATCAAAGAAGGGTAGTATACTCTTAAATACTTTAAGTGGCAAAATGAATTTTTTTTTTTTTTTTTTTTTTGCTAAAACAGTAATACGTGCCATAACCTCGTGGTGGTGGAAATAATTTACACTAGGTTTATCATCTGGATGATCTATGAAAAGGATTCTTTCACACAGGTTATATGATGTAGCAGAGGAAGCATTTGGTCTGAGTCAGTTGTGGAAAGCGAATATCTGTATGGTTTGGGGAATCCCTCTCTGTCTCAGGGTCCCCATTTGTTCATTAGGTGACCAGACTACAGAAGAGGCCACAGTCATTTTTTGGTAATGACTTTCCTTCATCATCCTCCTTCTCCTGTTCCCTCCCCACTCCTGCTCTCCTCCTTCTCCTCTTCTTCTTCCTCACCTAATCTCCTTCATCTAAAGTCCGCAGTAAGTCCCCAGACAGACAATGAAGGAGGGCTATAGGGTGTAGGGTGGTGAAAGGCAGGGTCATCTAGGAGTAAATAGAGGGAAGGAGCAGCACCCATCACTTTGGCCAAGTTGTAGTTCCTCCTTCAATTATGGACAAATCTTTTAGGTGGTATCCTGGCCGTGGCCAGCAGACCCTAGACCTGCCTGTCCTTCTTGATCTACTCTTTGCAAATCCTTTCATCAGATAGCTTTGGGGGAGTCCTTCCAGTTTTAATAGACTAAAATTTATGTACTCATTTGTGGGGCAAATGTATCTCAGCTGCCTACCTGAAGTCCCCCCCTTTTTTCTTCTACTGGGAAAGTTCAAGGAAATGTAATGGTTTTTCCAGAAACTGTTTGTGCCGGTTGTTCTGTTTACCCTCATGTTCCATTCCATGACGGATGAGAATGGTCACAGAGCCTAATTTATAAACCGCATATCCTATGCATCACTTATGTAAAAATATTCTAGCCCACAAATCTTAAAAAAAGAATGTTAATGCATCCCATCCAGAGGACCAGCTAAAGCACACACACACACACAAATGCTTAGACCAAAGAGCTGTGTCACTCAAATTTCTTGTTATCAGGATGAGATGAGGCAACTGTGTTTTCCTCTGAAACATGCCAGTATTTCCTAAATCCTCATATATTTTGTTGGGAATTACATTATTTTATAATACCTCTTACTAGAATTTAGTTTATCTCAAACACATGGTTTAGAAATATTAGCTTAAACTTCCAAGAAGAGAGTGTCATTTTCATGAATGTGAGATGTTGTAGTTGTGGGTATCTATAGGAAAACGACGAGCTAGTCTAGTTAGTAAATACTATTGATTGGCTATTAGAGGACATCTGTGGCTACTTTCCAGAGTTCTGTGATTCAGTAACATAAGAAAATGTCACAAAGGGAGCACATTTCAAAAAATTAATAGCTATGATTTTGTAAAACATTTTACAGCCTGAATATTTGTTTTTCTTAATTAAAGAAAATACACAGGGCCCTCACATCAGCTCACTCCTCTCTTTTGAGAGAAAGGACCATGACACTGTTACCCCA